>NW_016107865.1:408716-488588 GCF_001604975.1 Cebus imitator
AGACGGGGTTTCACCATGTTGACCAGGATGGTCTCGATCTCTTGACCTCGTGATCCACCTGCCTCGGCCTCCCAAAGTGCTGGGATTACAGGCTTGAGCCACTGCGCCAGGCTTGAGATAGTGTTTTTAAAGTGCTTGGTATGACACAGCATGAAGCTGGTGTTGAGTAAGTTGGTATCTATTCTAAGTCCCTATGAATGCAACCACATTGTGCAATCAAGGCAGGAATGCTCAGACTCCAATCCTGCTGAAATACAGAGGTGATCTTTGCCAATGAGGCATCGTGGAACTCCCTTATGCCTGTTTTCACTCCAGCCAGCAAACCTGTTATCCTCAGTGGCCCATGACCATCCTTGCTGTCAGACTTTGCGCCGTCTGCACTGAGCCCAGAGCCCATTTTATCTGCCATGAAAAGAGGATGTGGAACATAGAAGGGGGCAGAGTTTGGTTGCAGGGAGAACTGTGTGCTCCAAGAACCAGATGCTAAGATGGGATTAAATGTGCAAGGCTATTATTAGGGGAGATGCCTGTGGCAGAAAATGGGGAGAGAGATGGACAAGCCTGGGCAAGTCATCAGATCATCATGCAAGGCTGACCTGGGTGAAAGAAAAGAGGGAGGGAAGGTAGATGGACATGTTCTAGGCTGCCATGTCGTCTAAGGAGTGTTCAGCTAGGCCACTGGGGGTCCTGGAGCCAGTGTCAGCTGACATGGGATAGGAATAAACCTTAGTATCTTTGCCATGACCAGTTGTTGGTACGTGGCCTCACTGCAAACACAGTGGTGGATTTCAGAGCCCAGCAGCTGAAGCCGATGGTCAGTTATGCGCTCGTGGTTGGAGGTCTTCCAGGCACACTCTCATGACAGCCACGATATATTTTTGTAAGAAATTCTACCAAGGCAAATATGATTGAGATAGGTAGCCCAAACAAAAAAGAAAAAAAGCCACAAATTCCTCCCTGCCTGCTCTGTATGCATGCTCCTTTGCAATGTGATTTTGCTATTCCCTCCACCAAGAGTTGGGTCTTGGTGGGCGCGGTGCCTCACACCCGTAATCCCAGCACTTTGGGTGGCTGAGGCGGGCGGATCACCTGAGATCAGGAGTCAAGACCAGCCTGACCAACATGGAGAAACCCCATTTCTACTAAAAATTTAAAATTAGCCGGGTGTGGTGGCAAATACCTGTAATCCCAGCTACTTGGGAGTCTGAGGCAGAAGAGTCACTTGAACACAGGAGGCGGAGGTTGTGGTAAGCTGAAATTGCACCACTGTCCCCCAGCCTGGGCAGCAACAGCAAAACTCCGTCTCAAAAGAAGAGATGGGTCTCCTTGAATCTGAGCTTGACCACCTGAATTGCTTTGACCACTGGAGCATTCACAAACATGATACAACAGAGGCTGGAAAAATGCATGTGCATTGGAACATGCCCTCTCTTGTTACTTTTGGAAGCCAGAGACCTCCGTGCAATGAGCCTAGACTGGCCTTCCAGAAGACAAGAACAACAAGAAACAGAAACCAAGTACCTTCCCACCACCAGGCATGTGAGTGAGTCCATCCTAGACCATTAAGCCCCACCCAAGCTGTCAGTGATCACGGAGACCAGCTGAGCTAAACTGAAACCAGAAGGACTGGGGGAAAACCTATAGTACTGTGAGAAATAATAAATGCTTGTTGTTTTAATTTACTCAGTTTGGGGATGGTGCGTTCTGTAGTAAAAACGAATTGATATAATTTATGTCCATTTTATAGATGGAGAAACTGAGACATGGAGACATGAGAAAGGCCTTCAATGAACTGAAACCTCAAGGTGTTCATTAGTCTTCCTCAGAACCTCCCACAAAAGCTGGGCTTCATTAGAAGGCTCTAAGTCTGGGGGTAGCTTTACTCATTTGTGTTATTTGCCTAAACCCTGGAGTCTACTGAGATTGAGACGCCCAAATTTGACCATTAATAAACCTCTTTTGAATGAATAATATAATGGTGTTAGGAGGCCCTTCTAGTCCATTAAAGCCACTAGAACACAAGTCAAGGAATTCTCAATCTTCAAAGCATGGGAGACAAGGGGTACAGGGATTTGCCCTAGCCTAATTAGAAACTCCTTCAGGCAGGAGGTAAAATTTGTATTTTTCTTATATTCTTCTTCATGACTGTGCTAGTCTCATAAGTCTATTTTTCATTCACTCAACCAATATTTATTGAGTGTGCCAAGAAAAATGCAAAGATCCCTGCCCTCACAGAGTTTACTTTCTAGGAAGGAAATAGACAATAAACAGAAAGGTGTATCAGATGATGATGTGTGTTAAGAATTAAAAATAAAGAGGGGAACAGGAAAGGAAGCACCAGCCAGAGACCACTGCCATTCTAGATAGCATAGCCTCACCGATAAGGTGACATTTGATTAGACAGATGAAAGAAAGTTAAATGGGAGCCACGTGGGTATTTGTGGAGAGAGGATTCCACAGCGAGTGCAGTGACACTGAGCCCAGAACCTCTTGAAGAGTTCAGGGAGCACCAGGAGGCCAGAGTGGCAGGAGGAGCGTGAACAAGGAGAAGAACTAGTGAGCGATGTTCAGAGAGGAAAAGGTGGGCACGTCACGAAGGGTTCTGATCAAAGGTGGGACTTCATGTGAAAGGAGGAGCCATTTGGGACTTAGGAGCAGAGGAGTGACATGATCTGACACTATGTTACCAGGATCCCTCTGGCTGCTGTGTTTAAAATAGCCCAAAAGGCAGCAAGGGCAGAATCAGAGAGACCAGTTAGGAGGTGACTGCCATGACCACGGACTGACTTTGAATTGCAGCGAAAGCAGAGAGGTCTAGCCCAGGACCCATGTGAGAAGAAACACTCGATCACCATTTGTTGGGGGAAATACTGAATTGTGTCTTTTCACCAGCATTATGGTGCCGGAAAGAACAGCCAACGGGACGTTGCTTCTTGACCTGAACAATTTCTGCTTTGATGATGACAGTGAGGCACCAAACAACAGATTCAACTTCACCACGCCATCTGGAGTGGGGAGCGGCAGCAGATTTTTACAGGATCCAGCTGGCTCTGGGAAAATTGTGGTCAGTTAATGGTCGTTGCATCATTAAAAGGGCATCGGGAATTGGTCCAACATGTATCATGCTTTTGCTGCCCCATAGAGAGAAATTTCCAAGGTAACCCCCTCTCAGAGTGACTGTAACTGACAGGCTTAATAGTGAGTCTGTGTTCTCCATTCGCTCTTTATTCTACCCCGTTTCAGGAATCGTTGGTTACACATAGTTGTGCCCGGGCTGCTAAGGACTGGATTCTTTCTCGGGTAGCACGCAGTGCGTGTGCCTGCTTAGTATGCCTTCACAGACATGTCAGTGCCCTCTGTGCTCAGGCACTTTTGTTTATTGGAGTGCTCACTCCTGGCCCATAGAGGTGTGAGGTGAGAGAAAGCAGGGCCGGGCCTTGAGCGTGTGCAGATAAATTCCACACTGTAAAACCACTGGAGACCAGAGGAGAGGGAGACAGCGAGGATGTACAGGGAGCCCCCTCGCTGGCAACTCCAAGGGACAAACGCTGCATTGGAAGAAGGATGGGCATGAAAAGTGGGTCCCAATGAGCTGAGTTAGACCTTTCCTTCAGAGCTTCTGTTGGAGGGTGGTGGGGAAGGAGAAGAGAAAAACGGAAGGGCTGGGAAAGCAGCAGCCACAGGGAGGGAAGCCAGCCGCCTGCCCCGCTCCCCTCACCGTGCTGCTTCTCCACCTCACACCCCGAACCCTTCTTCAACCCCCAAGAACATCTCACCCACTTTATTCATAGTACCATCTTAAAAATGGTTTCTATTTTTTTCTGTTTAGGAAATTAATACATGTTCACTGTAGAAAATGTAAAAGCACAAAAAGCATCACCATTTACTGCTAATCAGTGTTAATAGTTTGGTACAATTCCCTCTTGTCTTTTTTCTGTAGATATATTTTATGTGTATTTTCTACATATATGCATAAGTATTTTTTATTTTTATTTCTTTTTTTAAGAGACTACATCTTACTTTGTCACCCAGGCCAGAGTGCAGTGTGGCAATCATAGCTCACCAGAGCCTCGAACTCCTAGGCTCAAGTGATCCTCACATGTCAGCCTCCCTAGCAGGTGGTACTACAGGAGTGCACCACCATGCCTGGCTAATTTTTCAGTTCTTTGTGGAGATAGGGTCTTGCTATATTGCCCAAGCTGGTCTCAAACTCCTGGTCTCAGGCAGTCCTCCCACCTCAGCCTCCCCAAGTGCTGGAATTATAGGCATGAGCTACCGTGCCCAGCCGGCATAAGTATTTTAAATACAGTATTGCCCCCTTACCCACAGGGGATATGTTCCAAGACCCCTAGTGGATGCTTGAAACCACAGACAATACCAGACCCCACATACATTATGTTTTTTCCTTATATACATGGATACCTATAGTAAGTTTAATTTATAAATTAGGTACAGTAAGTATTCACAATAATAATGAACAATAAAATAGAAAAATTATAACAAAATGCTATCACAAAAGTTATGTGGCATGCATGGTGGTACACACCCACAGTCCCAGCTGCTTGGGAGGCTGAGATGGGAGGATCACTTGAGGCCACAAGTTTGAGGCTGCAGTGAGCTATGATTATACCTGTGAATAGCCACTGCACATCAGCCTGGGCAATGAAGGGGACTTCTATCTCTAAAGAAGAATAAAGAAAACCAGTTATGTAGATGTGTTTTTCTCTCTCAAAATATCTTATAGTACTGTACTCACTATTTTCAGACTGCGGTTGACTGTAAGTAACTGAAACTGTCAAAAGCAAAACCACAGATAGTAAGGAGGTACTGCTATGATGAAGCAGCCCTACATATAAGATTCAATTTTGTGCTTTTCTTCAATGAATCTGAAGTTGTGATCCTGTGCTGTTGAGCACTAGTGCTTAATGAACATATTTGTACGTAGATTCTCTCTCCTGGTAAATTATTTCAACAAGTTCGCTAGCAGTGAGCAAACGTATGGTCGTAACTTTTTAAAGCTCCTCATTTTTATGGGCAAAGTGTTTTCCAAAAGTGTTTTGCCAATTTACATATCCAGTAGCAATACATGAAAATGTCTCTCTCAGTCCAATAAATAGGATTGTTTAATCTGTATAATCTATCTCTGTTTTAATCTAGCTGATTGGTGATCTAGATTATGAAAATCCAAGTAATCTAGCAGCCGGCAATAAATACGTGGTGATAATCCAGGTGCAGGATGTGGGGGCCCCTTACTATAAAAGCAAGTATCATTTTGTTTTATTTCGTGAGTGTCTTTCTTATCAATGACTAAACTCTGCTGGGCAGTACTAGGTATTGTACTAGGTCCCCCATCTCACTAGTACTGCTCTCACCCAGGGACTGAATTACAACACTTAAGGGTTTTTGAAGGGTCTCTCTACCTTCAGTCTCACCACTTTCCAATGCATCCTCCATATTTCTGTCAATGATTTTTCAGGAAATGCAAATGTCATCATATTACTTCCTTGGTTAAAGCCTTTGAGCATCTCCTGTAGCTGTCAAGTTCAAGTTCCAACTCTTGGGCCTGGCATACAAGAATTGTCATCATTTGTTGCACCTTAATTAATTCTCCAGCTTCACCTTCTGTCATCTGCCTCAAAGCCCCCCCCGCCTTACCTTTTTTTTTTGAGATGGAGACTCACTTTGTCACCCGGGCTGGAGTACAGTAGCGCGATCTCAACTCATCGCAACCTCTGTCTCCCAGGTTCAAGCGATTCTCCTGCCTCAGCCTCTCAAGCAGCTGGGATTACAGGCACGTGCCACCACGCCCAGCTCATTTTTTATTTTTGGTAGAGATAAGGTTTCACCATGTTGATCAGGCTTGTCTGAAACTGTTGACCTCATGATTTGCACGCCTTGGCCTTTCAAAGTGCTGGGATTACAGGCGTGAGCCACCTCGCTTGGCCCAAGCCACCATTTTTTCCCAACTGGGCAAACAGCTTGAAGTTTTCCTGAATGAATTATGTGGTTTTATACCTTGGCATTTTTGCATATGCCTACAACGCCCCGCCAATCTCGTCCCTGGCCCATTTGTCTAATTCTATCCTTGTAAGGTTCAGCTTTACTTTCTCCTGGAAGCTGCTTCTCCTCTGCGTTCTGTAGTGCCCTGTGTGCTCATGTGCCTATCAAAGGGTGACCACCCTCAGCATCTAAAAGGCAGGAGTTCCCAGAGCTTGGTCACCTGGTATCCCCTATGCGCAGAGCCTGTACACAGGAGAGTCTTTAAAGATGTTGAATAAACAAATGGATGAGCATGAACTTGTGATTAAATGTGTTTCTATTTCCATTTTTAGATAACATCTACATTTATATCCTAACAAGCCCAGAAAATGAGTTTCCTCTCATTTTTGATAGGCCATCCTACGTATTTTCTGTGTCAGAAAGAAGACCGGGTAAGTCACAAAGTCACAGACCACAGTGCTCTTGATGGACTCTGTCCAAACGCGTGTTCTTTGGAGTGGAAAGCTCCCTTCTGGAGGCCTCGTGTGCTGTTTTGCACAGTGATTCACAGCTGATTAGTATTTATTGCACCTCTTATTTCTTTTAAATTTTCCTTGCTGCTGAGGAGCCCTTCAGGTGAAACTTGGACTTTTGAAAACTGCTGATGAAACTGCCTTTCTCGGAAGCCTCTGATTGCTTCCTTGTCTGTTTGCCCAATTCCACTAACCCTCCCTTTTCGAAGCTTAAGTTTTCTCTTGGTCTCCACTGTGAGTTTTATCCAGCTCACCCACAGAATTGAAATTTAACAACAGAGAAAACGTTTCCCATTTCTGTATTTCCTTCATTTACAAACAAAATAAAGACGATTTCTCTCTCTCCTGCTGGGATTCACTGAAGGCCTTCTTTTCTACCCTTTACGACACCCTGCTTTTTGCAGACTCTTCCCCCATTAAGGAAAAGACTCACTCCCCACTTCCAGCTTCACTGTCTGCCTCTCTTTCGCCCTCTCAGCTTGAAGATAATACTGTAAATGCTCTCGTGTAATAGACTCCCACAGCCTTTCATCTTTAGATCATGGATACTTTTTTCATATTAAAAGCAACAACAACAACAAATCAGACCAAAACCAAAACACTCCCTCTCAAATGATCCATTCTCTTCAGGATGGTCTCCATTTCCTGACATTAAGTTTTCAAGCAAAATGCAAAATGAAGGTCCAAAGAAAATGCTTTTAATTTCTTATACTTTATTCAGGGAATAGCAAATCAGAAAGGAACAGGCTTTCTGTGAACTCACAGATCTTACTACAGTTCTCTTTGACCACCTACTTTGGGTCACACACTTAGTGCTGGGGATCTGGAATTGAACAAGAGAAGGCTTCTGCCCTTGAGGAATGTAATTTATGGGAAGGAACTCCTATAAAACAAGCAAGCCAGAATGCTAGCAACCCCACCAACAGTATTTGTAAAATTAGCAAAATGGAAGAGGATTTAAAAATCTATAATCTGTAATCACCAATTGTGAAATTATTTCAAAATTGTTTATTTTTATAAGAGCAACTCATGCTCATTACAGAAAATTGAAACACACAGGACTTTTAGACAACACTGCTGCAAAGAGATGTTTGTGTGAGGATACACGTTCTTGGCTCTGTTGTTTATGAGAGCAAAATGATTGGTGTCCCTGGAGTCTATATAAAGGCATAAATTGCCGGGCGAGGTGGCTCATGCCTATAATCCTAGCACTTTGGGAGGCCGAGGCGGGTGGATCCCTTGAGGTCAGGAGTTCGAAACCAGCCTGGCTGACATGGTGAAACCCCATCTCTGCTAAAAATACAAAAAGATTAGCTGGGCCTGGCGTCGGGCACCTGTAATTCCAGCTACTTGGGAGGCTGAGGCAGGAGAATTGCTTGAAACCAGGAGGTGGAGGTTGCAGTGAGCTGAGATCGCACCACTGAGCTCCAGCCTGGGAGACAGAGTAAGTGAGACTCCATTTCAAAAAAAAAAAGGGAGGGGCATAAATTGTCTAGTACACCTCACAGGACTGCTTGGATCATAGGGTCAGTTACCTGGTGGGTGCTGGTCAGCATTATTTCAATTTAGTAGAATTGAAGATAGAAAACCGAGTTTGGACAGCAAGGAGGCCTCCAGAAGTCCTTCTGCCCACGGCAGTGAGGACATCTGTTCCTGGGTCATCCTTCCCTACCCGCTAAAAGCCGAACTTACTGCAGTTACTTTATTCCTCCAGCCAGAACCCGAGTGGGACAGGTGCGAGCCACTGACAAAGACCTCCCTCAGAGCAGCCTCGTGTACTCCATCTCCACCGGAGGGGCCAGCCTCCAGTACCCGAACGTATTTTGGATTAATCCCAAGACAGGAGAACTCCAGCTGGTAACTAAAGTGGACTATGAAACAACCCCCGTGTATATTCTCAGAATCCAGGCCACCAACAGCGAGGACACAAGCTCTGTCACTGTGAGTGGGGCTGCTTGGTATAGTCCCATTAACCCAACTGGCTGACCTAGGGCCTCTCTGGCACCCCCAGAGTGTGGATGCGGCAGTGAGGAAGCTTCCCAGGGCACATCCTGTGGACGTGAGGGGAAACAAGTAAAGGTGCCCTGGGAAATAAAGATCCACATTTTCCTTTTCTTTTCTTGTTTTTGAGTCAGAGTCTCACTCTGTTGCCCAGGCTGGAGTATGGTGGTGTAATCTTGGCCCACTGCAACTTCTGCCTCCTCGGCTGAGTTTAAGTGATTCTTCTGCCTCAGCCTCCCAAGTAGCTGGGATTACAAGTGTGCGCCAACGTGCCCGGCTAATTTTTGTAGTTTTAGTAGAGATGGGTTTCACCATGTTGGCCAGGCTGGTCTCGAATTCCTGACCTCAAGTAATCTACCTGCCTCAGCCTCTCAAGGTGCTAGGATTATAGGCATGAACCACTGTGCCCAACCCCACATATTTTTGAGGCCTAAGTTTGTGGGTGACAGAAAGAAGCACTGAAATTGGTGGCCAGATACTGGAATATCTGGTGGACCCATAAAGCCACTTTGTGGGATGAAGTTCCTCTTGTGGCCCTTTAAATCCCACTTTGCCTTCACTGAAGGATGGCGGTGAAATGTGCACTGCCCAGATGCTGAGTGTGGTTTTGGAGTTACGCATTTCCTCCCCAGGAGCAGGTATGCCGTGTTCCTACCCTGCCCCCACACACAGCAGATGGGGTAGATCTTAAAACCATTGCTGAGCTGCTAGCTGCTCCCCAACTTTTGATGCTGAGAATCTTGTCATATGCAGACTCAGAGTCAGTGCATCAGGGGCCTGAGATTCTGCATTTCTGCCATGCTTCCAACTGGGGCAGTGCTGCTGGTTCCCTGCCACACCTCGAGTTGCAAGGGTCTAATAGGTCCGTGTTGTCAGTGGTTTGGATGATCCAAGGGCAACATGACAGCCACAAAAACCAAACTATTCCCTGGTCCTTCCCATTAGTAAAGCAAGAAAGCATGAAGGCAAAATGAACTCTCAGCAGCAGGCAGTCATCGACGAAGATTGGTTCAGAGTCAGGAGACCGAGTTCATTTCTCAACTTTGATCCCAATTTTCCGAGGGAGTCTGAGCAATGCTTATCTCCATGTCCCTATTTCTCCGTCTCTTAAATGAAGAGTCACCCGATGATCCAATGCCTGAACAGTCTGGCTCCTCCAATGGCTTGCTCTGAATTAATGGGATGATGCTTTTAATGATGTGCAAGATTTGGCTTTTTCCTTGCTACCCAAGGAAAGTTGGAGATAATTGCAGTGTTTGTTATGCTGGTGTTTTGTTTTGTTTTTTGTTTTTTTTTGAATGGACTTCACTTTGGGAGCTAACTAGAATGAACATTTCAATTTATCCCCAGGCTCAGAAATAGCTGAAATCCCAAATTTCAAAGGTAGCATGAATATGACTCAAAATTCATAAGCTTTTAAAAAAGGGTGCTGAACTAAATGATCACGCAAGTCCCTTTCGGGGCTGACATTGTACAATTCTGTGCTGGCACGCATCCCAGGCTATATTCCCATTCACCAGGCATAAAAGACAGCGATGAAAGAGAATAGGCTGGCCCCTGCTTGTGGCAGGTTAGCCCTAGGGCTTAGTACAGTGCTATTAGTCCAGATTACAGATGAGATCCCGGTTTAACCAGGCCTGCTTGTTCTGTCCCAGTGGGTCTTAGCCCTGGGTGTATACTGGAATCAGCTGGAGAACATACACGAAGGCCCTGGGCCCCATCCTCCAGAGAGTCCAATCTATTTAATCTGAAGTGGGCCCAAGGAAGCAGAGCCAGGCTTGAGAGCCATTTCTGTGTATGCCGGAGTTAAAGAACTTCCATTTATAGGCCAGGTGCGGTGGCTCACACCTGTAATCCTAGCACTTTGGGAGGCCTGCGGAGGGGGTCAGGCATTCGAGACCAGCCTTGCTAACATCGTGAAACCCCATCTCTACTAAAAATACAAAAAATTAGCCAGGCATGGTGGCGGACGCCCGTAATCCCAGCTACTCGGGAGGCAGAGTTTGCGGTGAGCTGAGATTGCACCACAGCACCACTCCTGCCTGGGTGTGACAGTGTGAGACTGTGTCTCAAAAAAAAAAAAAACCTTCCAATTCACAAGCAGCAGCAGGCAAGGAAGCCCATGGAGTCACCGTAAACTTGCACCTTCCTGGAAAAACAATTCAGTATCATCTGCCAGTGAGCCTATGTGTCCAGGCGCATGCATGTGTGTGGGGAGGGTGAGATATATGTATACATGTGCACACACACATGCACACAGTGTAGGATTTAATAACATAGGATTTGGAGTAGGACAGACCTGAGTTCAAGTCCCAGCTCTGCCATTCACTAGCTGAGTGATCTTAGGTCAATTACCTAGTCTCTCTAAACCTCAATTTTCACATCCATAAAATGGGAATAATCATGTCATCTATCTCACGTGAGTTTAAATGAGCTAATCTAGGAAAAGTACTTAGCCTGAAAACTGCCTACACGTAGTAAGCACGCAATGAGTTTTAGCTGTTGAGAATGACCACCTACCTTCTTGCTGCTCTAGGTTACCGTGAACATCCTTGAAGAAAATGATGAAAAGCCAATTTGTACTCCAAACTCTTATTTCCTGGCCCTCCCAGTGGATCTGAAAGTTGGCACAAATATTCGGAATTTCAAGCTGACGTGTACTGACCTCGATTCCAGCCCCAGATCTTTCCGTTACTCCATTGGTGCAGGTATAGCACTCGGCATCAATGACGGTGGCCCTGTCTCTGAGGACCCTGAAGTTGTCCAGGGTGGGGGTCTGTGCTCACACACTGATCTGGGCAAAATGGGATGGGAGTGGGAAAGGCATTATTTTTTGAGATGGGGTCTCACTATGTTGCCCAGGCTAGTCCTGAACTCCTGGGCTCAAGTAATCCTCCTGCTCAGCCTCCCGGGTAGCTGGGACTACGAGTGTGCATCACTGCACCCAGCGTGCTGGGGAAGTATTTGAATGAGGAAAGCAGAGATACAGAGTCTGGCGGCCCCTATGCTTCCTAGCACTCCTCTCAGTTTCCCTTTCTCTCCTCACTGCTACAGACCCCTTACGCAACAGCCCAAAGGCCCAAGAAATGGGTGAACCCCACCCCCCAATTCCTGACTACAGTATGAGTCAGAAAGCATATTGGTATCATTAGAAAAAGTTCAGTCCAACTTTTCGACCACCTCTTTTCCCGAAAGCTTGTAGTGGGGGCAGGGAATCCCAGTCCTCTCTCTGGATAATAATAGATTAAATAGATTAAGTGCGTTTTGAAATGTGTCCTCAGGAATTCTCTTCTGCTCCATTCATCTTCTCTCTTTAAAAATATACCATTGTAGGGAAAAAAGAGCACCCCTCAATGGAAATTAGACCAAAATAGCTCATCTAATGAAGTGCTGGGGCCAGAGATTTAAACCCAAACAAGCAGAACAATTCCACGTGAGAGTAAAAACCCATCCTGCTGCCTGCTGTGCCCTTTGTGGAGCAGGAACTCGAACAGTGGGAAGCCTCTCGAGCTGGCTGTGTCACAAAACCCAGGGGCAGAAGCTGCCTCGAGACTGCAGTTGCCGAAGATGGAAATAATCCATACCGAGAGCCCTAAGGCCTTTATGGAACATTTTGCTGCTAAGGGAACAAAAATTGCATCATCTCCTGCTCCATTTACTGGTGTTCAGTCAGTAATGAGTCTGGAGCCAGTGGAGGAATGAGCAGGCGTGTGCTTGGGCTCACAGCCCCTCTGCCCCAGGCTCCCTGAGCTGAGCCATGAGCCCCAGCAGAGCTGCGTGTGTGGTTGGGGGTGTGGTGGGGTGGGTTCAGGAGGACCTGGGGCTGCAATTCCTGCAAAGCCAGAAGGCACCTTCCTTTGGGGGACTCCAGGGACATCCATAACCAGTGTGACCCACCAGGTCCTGAGAAAAGCATGCTGTGAACTTGGTCCATGGCTAGGGATGTGACCTATTCCACCCTCTTGATGCCCACTCATTTGTCTAGGTGTGAATTACACATGTTGTTACCAATAATTGCTGGATGATAAATCAGAAGGGGCTGCAGCAGGGTTACAAAGTCTCTGCTTAATACTCAGCAAGATGGTCCTGGGCTATAGGTGTTGTCCTATTGTCTTTTCTACTGAGCCTCGTTTGCAGCCACGCTGGTGGTGAGCAAGGGTTTCTTTGTACTAATGCCATCTCTGGTGCAGTTAAAGCCTATAGCATATAATTAATCCAGCTCTGGTATATCAGAGATATAGTCTACACCTGAGGTGTGGAAATTTGAGAAAACGATTGAATGCAGTTTTCTTCTAAACCTTTATTTCTTACTCTCTTTGCTTCTTTTTACCAACACCCCTGCGTCAAATCTCATTAGGCAACGTCAACAATCATTTCACCTTCTCTCCCAATGCTGGTTCCAACGTCACACGCCTGCTGCTTACGTCTCGCTTTGACTATGCTGGTGGGCTTGATAAGATCTGGGACTACAAGCTACTTGTCTACGTAACGGATGACAACTTGCTGTCCGGCAGGAAGCAAGCCGAGGCTCTCGTTGAGACGGGAACAGTGACGCTGAGTATTAAAGTCATTCCGCACCCAACCACAGTCATCACCACAAGCCCCAGGGTAAGGGCTTTAGGACCTGGAATCCCCAGCCACGTTCCCTTGTGAGTCACGTTGACAGACTTCTTTCCCCCCGGGAGATACGTGGGGTGGACTGAAAAGGGTTAAGGTATTACGATGTTGCCAAAAATGGCAGCCATGGGCTGGGGGAAAGTAGCTACAGGGTGGCAAAAATCTGGTGAGACCTCAGACTCATGAAACCACTCACTTTTCCTGTTCTGGTAGAGAAGAGTGCGTGTTTTTGCAGAGACCTGTGAGAGATCTGTGTGGTTTGTGGCACAGGAGCTGATTTTCATGGGCATGCTGCCAGCTGCTACTTTCACAACTCCTCTCTGCTTGTTCAGATGAGTCTTTGCAAGTCTATGTCCATGAAATTAGATTATTTGCTGCCGGGTGCTCTTTTCCACATCTTTTGAAGAGTCTCACGTGCCAATCTGTGCCCTACACCCCACTTCCACTCCAAAAACAGTTCATCCAATCTACAAATATCGATTTAATGCCTACAGTGTGCCAGTCACTTTAGCAGACAAGTCAAAAATGATGCCTGCTCTCAGGAAGATGATGGTATAGGCCAGTGGTTCTCCAAGTGCCGTCCCTAGACCAGCAGAATCAGCACCACCTGGAAACTGGTGGGAAATGCAAATTCTCAGGCCCACTATAGATTATTAAAGTTATAGGTCACCCAACCATGATCATCACCATGACCTCCAGGGGAGGATGCAGGAACCTGGAATCCCCAACTCCATCCCCTAACCTAACGGGTCAGAAACTCTGGAGGTGGGACCCAGTGAGCTGTGTTTTTAATCAGCCTTTCAGGGAATTTTGATGTGCATTAAAGTCTGAGAGCCACTGATCTGGAGGGGGAGATAGATTACAAACAAGTATTCAAACTGGTAAAGTAAACACAGACTGGGGAAAAGCTTGGGAAGAAAATGACCAGGTGCTATCACAGAATCGATCTGTAGAGGGAAGGGAGAGCCTGGAATCTGACAACAGGATTATCTCCCCTGCCCCCTGGAGGAACTGGCTTGCTAACTCATCTGCCCCCCTTCTTCCTCCTCCTCCTCCTCCTCCTAATAGAAGCTGCACCCCTGGTCAGCAGCCCTCATACCTGCAGCATGCCAGAAGGAAAGTAATCAGAACCTTAGAGAACCCCCCATGGAGGTGGCCAGCTTCTTCTCAGAGTTTATTCCAGGAGCTGGTTCGTGCTTCTGTCTCCTGTGCTCGAGTCAATAGAACCCCAATGAATGGAAGCATCCGGCAACCCTAAGGACTCTCCTTGTGGGAGGAGCGGGTAGGCTCCCCTCAGTGAAGAGTTCCCACCTTTCTTGGGCTCAGAGCCTGACCCAATGGTGACATCTCCATTTCTGAAACCTCTGTAACTTGTTTGGTATCTGTCTCCAGCTCTAGGAAACAGATGCTGAACTTGAGGCTTCACTGTGCCGTCAGCTCACTCCTCTGGCAGTGGCAGCTTGTCGCTGAGAGAACCCTGAAAAGCCTACAAGGTGTTAGAAAAAAAAAAAAGACTTATGTGGCTTATGCCTTCTTGGTGAGAGACAATGGCTATATTCGTCCCTGGGTTATGCCCAGATATGGCAGCAAAAAAAGCCAATGGGCTTTTTTTTAGTTTTGGGGAAGGGGAAGACAGAGAATAAAATTAGGCCTGGAGTTGCTTTTCGGTCCCTAAAATTTCTGGGTTTGATCTAATGGACGTCTGCAAAGCTTATAAATAAGGTGATGTGTTGAAGCAGCAAGAACTGAGAGCACACAGATGTCCAATTTATAGAGCAAGAACAGCGAGCGGAGTAAACACAGCGACAGAGAGTGCTGAACGGCAAAATCGCTACCACCCTCCACTCACCCTCCCTGCTCTCTGCTGTTCAAGCCCAGGGTCACCTACCAGGTCCTGAGGAAAAACGTTTACTCTCCGTCCGCATGGTACGTGCCTTTTGTCATCACTGTGGGCTCCATATTGCTTCTGGGTCTCCTGGTGTCCCTGGTCATCCTGTTGGCCAAAGCCATCTACAGACACTGCGCCGGCAAGACTGGGAAGAACAAGAAAGCTCTGTAAGTCGCCAGTGGGCTGGGTCCTCTTCCCCACCTCCTTTAGGACGCGGTTTCTGGTGACTGGAGAAGGAAAAATGGAGAATCAGGATTTCTCTACCAGGCAGGTTACCTGGAGTGAAGGCAGGAAAAGGAGCTATGGGGGAAGGGATTCCAGCTCCCCGCAGTCCTGGTGCACCCTCTTTGTCACCTGCTAGGCCACGAGACCATCCTGTTGGCTTTCCTTGGCAGCCTACTCTGTCCGTGATGGGCTCTCAGTGACACTGGGGCATCAACCTTCTGATGACCTTGCCCTGGATAAAACCTTCAGAAAAGCCCTGTTGTAAATAGTGATAGAATATGCTGTGCCCTTATTGGTAGAATATTTAAAGGACAGTATGGCATTAAAGCAAGCATGAAAAACCAATAAGGGAATTAGGCTTTTGTCTCCAATGACTCAGCTGGGTTTTTGTGTGACTAAATAATTATTGGTGCTTTGCGTGTGGGCTCAGTCTGTCTTAAGGGTTGCAGATGCAGGCCGTTGCCTCTCCTTCCAATTTTCACCTGCTCACTAATATACCTCTTATTGTGCCAATCTGCGATGTGTCTTTCACTGGCTAAAAGTGAGGTAGTAGAGCCACGTGAAGAGAGCACCAAAGAATCACAGACTTCTCCTAGAGCCAGGCTTCTTGATTCTTGGCAGCTCTTACAACTTACCGCTTAGATGGCTCTGAGCCTGAGATTGGGAGCTAGATGAGGCCTGGGCTCAGGTCTTAGCTCTACCATTTTCTTGGAATATGGCTTTGAGCAAGTGACCACCTCTGTGAGCTTGAATTTTCTTATTTGTAAACTTAATCAACTAAATGAGCAAATGCAAAGCACTTGGCTGCGTTCCTGATATAGGGTGAATGCTTAGTACACTACCCAGTCATTTTTAAAAACCTTCTTTCCTTATTCTTCACAGATGAGTCCCAGTGAGTTCAGGATTCTAGATTCTAAGTTGAGCGCTATGCCCAAACGTCTTGAGGTGTTGGAACCTCTAAGCTCTAGGATCTCTCAATGGCAAAAAGAGGGGGTGATAAGACATGTGTGCCTTCTAAAGGTACTTTAAATATTAACTATTACCTGTCAAATAATTTAAAATCTATGGATGAAAGACTATAAAAGTACAAGGCATTAGCATAAAGATATGCATTGCATTTTGCCATATTTATTACGTAAGTTTGTTGCTATTGGCAACCTTGACTTCAAGGTAAGAAATCCTCGAGCATCTGCTGAAATTAAAGAAGGCATTTTTGTTTGAACTCTATTCACAAATTGATTAAAAAAAAAAACAGCTCTAAAAGAGTAATTGCTTGTAAGGATGGTGGTGTACTGTAATGGGATTTGGATAGCAGTTCTTGAAGGAAGTAATCCAATAGACACTGCAACTTTCATGTAATTTATGGTTAAATGTTAAATGTTCACCTTGAACCTGGTTCTTTTAACTTATGTTGTAAATATTGTTTTCAACATGGTTGACTTAAAAAAAAAAAAAAAAAAACTAGCTAGAAAACCAGTTTCAGACTCAGCCTCTCTGGAAATTAGTTGTACCATATGACAGCCAGCCTTCGTTAAGTAGCAAAGAAGAAAATTAGAGTGTAGAGGTATAGAATCCAAGGTGATCATGGGAAAGGTCGTAGGGTCCAAGTCCAGCTCTTCATGTGACAGGAAACCAAAATGTAACTGCCAGCTCTCAAACCTCCCTGCTGTGAGCCGAGCTTTCTGCTCTGCTGGCTCTTGGGGAGAAAGGGATAGGGCAGGGAGACTTGCTGGGCAGTCTGACTGGGGCAGTCATGTCCTCACCAGGTGTTCTCATCAGAGACAGTGTACTCCCTGAAGTTTATAAGGTGATACTTTTTAACTCATCAGCTTCCCAGAACCTCCCTAGTCCAAAGTGATGAAGCTGCTTTCTTTGAAGCAGGGATGGTGGTCTAGCCTTCTTTCTGGCCCCTAACCCTGGCCTCTCTTTCAGTCGACCCCCATATCTCGAAGGGCAGAGTTGCCCAAAGAACCCCATGGTGTCATTTGTGCACCAGTGCAGCATACTTTCAGGTGAATTAATATCCGTTCTTTTCTTCCCCCCATAGGACAAAGAAAGGAGGTATGTACACTACCTGTTTCCTTTATCTGTTGTTTTTTGCTTGCTCTGTTGTGCTACATAAAAAGGCATCTACTAGGCAGAGAATCAGGCTGTGATCACGTCTAGAGTGTTTTCAGCTGCATCTTCCGTGGATGGGAGGAAACAGAAGTCAGATGCAGCCGGAGAAGGGGAAGGGCGGGGGCACAGGCCCTTGGCCTGCCTGGGTCTCTCACCTTGGTCCCCTGCCTGTGTCTTACCTAGAGCCCTCTCCAGTCAGCTCAGCTAAACATGTAGGTCTGTCCCTCGCCACATGGCACAGGAAGAAAGAACTCTCCACGTGTTAAATGTAGACAGGACCTGCTTACTGCTGCCCATGACGGGTGTCCTGAGGACAGCCAATGCTTTGTGCTGGACACAGGCCTCTTTCGAAAGAGTAGATAATACTTGATTCTCACATTCCAACGGATTTGATCATTTCCACAAATTATTTAGGTTAGTGAGACTAGTGAGAAGGGGGAGATGGGGGCAGTCAGATGGGCTAAGGGAGCTGAGTGGCTTTAGGGAAGTGGGCAGATTGGGAAGATCCATCCGAGCAGCTCCAGGCCTGATAAGGTGTCCTGGCATGGCCTCAAGTAGACTCTATGGTATGGGGGGAGGCAGGACAAAGAAATGGGAAGTGTTTTTATTTAAAACAAAAAACGCTGGCTTTAAACACTCCACAGGCATGTGTCTGACATGCTTAAGGCATATCTAAACAAGTTTAGAAATTTTATTATAATGGCTATTGATCATATTGAAAGAGATGATTTTGTGAGATTTTCACAAACTGCCTCTAATTCCACTTGTTAAAAGGAACTGGGAGCTAGGCATGGTGGCTCACACATATAATCCCAGCACTCTGGGAGGCCAAGGCTAGAGGATCACTTGAACCCAGAAGTTTGAGACCAGCTTGGACAAGAGTGAAACCCTGTCTGTAGAAAAAAAATTTTAAAATTAGCTGGGTTGCTGGGCACAGTGGCTCACATCTCTAATCCCAGCACTTTGGGAGGCAGAGGTGGCAGATCACCTGAGGTCAGGTGTTCGAGACCAGCCTAACCAACATGGTGAAACCCCATCTCTACTAAAAACACAAAATTAGCCAGTAGTGGTGGCCGCGCATGCCTGTAATGCTAGCTGCTCAGGAGGCTGAGGCAGAAGAATGGCTTGAACCTGGGAGGTGGAGGTTGCGGTAAGCTGAGATTACACCATTGCACTCCAGCCTGGGCAATAAGAACCAAACTCTATCTCAAAAAAAAAAATTAGCTGGGTGTGGTTGTGTATGCCTGTAGTCTTAGCTACTGGGGAGGTAGCTGAGGGGATCAGTTGAGCTTAGGAGGTCAAGCCTGCAGCAAATTGTGATTGTGCCACCGTACTCCAGCCTGGGCAACAAGAGTGAGACCTTGTCTCAAAATAAAATAAAATTTAAAGGGCGTGGGGAATGAATGCACAAAATCTTTGCCTTATGAACAGAGATATCCAATGCAATCTTTCTTTCTTATCTCAAAAGCCATTTAAAAGCGAGTTTCCTAGGTCCACTGATAATAAGCTAGAAAAAGAGTAAAAAATATTAAATCGTGTGTGTATTATTGTGTGTGTGTATACATATATATATGTATTTGTTTCTGAGAAGATGGAAAGCTGTCAACAAACACATCTACAGACAGAACAATTCTTTGCTGTGTCTGCAAGACTGAGATCAAAGCCTATTTAGGGAAATATCATTGTGGGGGTAGAATTTTAAGGTCAATTTAATGCCCAAGAATCTTAACTTCTGCCTGTTCTGTTCTCTGCAGAAATGAAGAATGCAAAGAGAGAGGTGGTGGTGGTGAGTATGGACAGCGAGGGGCACCTGGCATAGACGCTGGGGGATGGGACGCCCATCTCCCCGGAAGGCAGGCCTGCCACAGCCTCGTGGTCATGTTTATCATTCAGGGAGATGCTTGCGTTTGGCCGCTGGAACAGACTACTGTGTGACGAGCTCCTGATAGAATTTGTTCCCTCCACTGAACATGCCTGCTGATATATTTGCAGAAGAACTGGATTTCATAAATATTGAGTAGTGGTGTTTATTATCTATACCAGCTCTCTAGGAGAGTGAGTTGGGGGAATGAAGCTTAAAGACCAAAACTAGTGCTTCAGCGTCCAATGAGATTTAAATATTTTCCTTTTCCTTTTCTTTTCTTTTTTTTTTTTGAGACACAGTTTTACTCTGTTGCTTAGACTGGTGTGCAGTGGCACAATCTCAGCTCACTGCTACCTCTGTCTCCCAGGTTCAAGTGATTCTCATGCCTTACCCTCCCAAGTGTCTGGGGTTACAGGCATGTGCCACGACTCCCAGGTAATTTTTTGTATTATTATTAGAGTTGGGGTTTCACCATGTTGGCCCAGCTGGTCTTGAACTACCAACCCGAAGTGATCCAGCCACCTCAGCCTCCCAAAGTACTAGGATTATGGGCATGAGCCACTGTGCCTGGCTGATTTAAATTTTCTTTGCTTTTCCACTACCTTACAGAAAAGTGACAGAGAAAGGGCCCTGCCTGGTCTGGGGTTGGCTCTGGCTACTTAGCCTTATCACTTTCTTTGGCCTCTCTGAGATTTAGATTCTCACCTGTAAAATGGGGGTGAGGACACCTGCCCTGAGATAACAGATGGAGAAACAGTTTGAAAATTGTTAAGTGTCACACAAATGCAAAATGTTACAGTGTAGCTGAAAAGTTGTCTCTCTTCTACCTCACTCTCTTTTTTTTTTTTTTGAGATGGAGCTTCACTGTTGTAGACAAGGCTGGAGTGCAATGGCACAATCTTGGCTTACTCAACTTCCGCCTCCGGGGTTCAAGCGATTCTCCTGCCTCAGCCTCCCAAGTAGCTGGGATTATAGGCATGCACCACTACGCCCAGCTAATTTTGTATTTTTAGTAGAGACAGGGTTTCACCACATTGGTCAGGCTAGTCTCCAACTCTTGACCTCAGGTGATCCACCCACCTCGGCCTCGCAAAGGGCTGGGATTACAGGTGTGAACCACCTCACCTGGCCCGAGGATCCTTTAAGTGATAAAAACTGGGGATTAGAAAGCTTGCTAAACTCCAAACACAATCTTTTTTACTGTGCTAATGACTCTGACTTTGGCATCTCTAGAGGGCAGTATGTGAGGGAAGCGGGTATTTCTATGGGGACAAGGAACAGGTGCATTACACAGATCTGGAGGGTGGCACTGAGGACAGATCAGGGAAGAGAAAAGAAATGGAGCCCAGGACTCAGATGAGGCCCAGATGTGACATTGCATTGGCCTAGGCAGCGGGAGGCCACAGGGGAGGGCCGGAGTGCCAGGGCCAGAGGTATGGACACCTAGGAGCTCACCTGTGTCCACCTTGACAATACACGACAGTGATCCACTGACACAGTGTAGGTCTTAGCTGTGCTGTGTGGCATTTTCACTCTTCCTTCTGTGCTCAGATTTGATTTACTCAGGATGCTTCCTTAACCCCCAAGCTTGGTTTAAATGTCCCCTCTACCCTCCCTGTGCCCCGTTACGCCCTACATCTCCCCATCATAGTCTTATCACTCTGCATTGCAGCACCTGTTTGTCGTTGGCAAGCTTTGTACAGGCAGTAGCCATGCCTGCCTTGTTCATTGCTGTGTCCTCACCATGTAGCACAGTGCCTATTAAAGACATAGAACTGGCCAGGGGCAGTGGCTCACACCTGTAATCCTAGCACTCTGGGAGGCCGAGACAGGTGGATCTCTTGAGGCCAGGAGTTTGAGAACAGCCTGGCCAACGTGGCGAAACCTGTCTCTACTAAAAATAAAAAAATAGCTGGGCGTGGTGGCAGGTGCCTGTAATCTCAGCTACTTGGGAAGCTGAGGTAGGAGAATCACTTGAATCCGGGAGGTGGAGGTTGCAGTGAGCTGAGATTGCGCCATTGCACTCCAAGCCTAGGCAACAAGAATGAAACTCCAACTCAAAAAAAAAAAAAAAAAAAAAAAAAAAAGACATAGAAGTCAAGCAGGCTTTGGGTAAGACCCGTGGGTTGTGAGGATGCGTGGCCTTGCCAGGCAGAAGGAATGTAGGGTTGCGTTCCATGCCATCTCTATCTTCTCCTTAGGAAACTATCCAGATGAACACTGTCTTTGATGGAGAAGCCATAGATCCAGGTAATTAAGAGGCAATACCACCGTAAGAATGCTTGTCATATTCCAGACTGGTAGAAGCATGGAGGACCTTATCCATCCTGCTTTTAACTCATTTTGTCAATCTGTTTGGCTATGTTGTCTTTCCAGTGCTGACCCGTCTAGGCTAAATACAATGTGAGATCAGCTGTGAACCCAGCTGGCTTGCAGCCGCTCAAGTACAGGTCACGCTGACGTGGGGCCTCCGTGGGCCTCCACCGAAAGGCTCACATTCAAGGGCCATGCCTCTTTCTCGCCTCCCTTCCTAAATTCCAAACCAGCTGAGAGAACTGGTGAATCCAGGAATCCACATTTTTTTCCTGCTCTTTGGTACTCACTGTACCCCCTTCCATCCACATCCTTTCTGGATGCTTCTAAAGGCGTTTTATTAGTAGTGGAAGATACAGAGACATGGCAAGTGTAGCTTCTTTTTTCCCTAGATCAGGGCCAATCATTTGTTCTTGGTCAGCAATATGAGCGTAAGGTAGAGCAGGCCTGCGGAGCTCTCATCAGCCCCTGAAATCAGCTCCAAATTTAGCTCCTTTACACTCATCCCTCCGCTTACAAAGGCTCAATTATAGACGTGAATAAAGGGAAGGAAACCAAATTCAGGAGGCAAGTGTGTTGGCTTCCTGCCACCCTCACATGCAAACGGCACCGGTTCTCCTCCTAAGGAGGATGGCTCTTCTCCAGTAAGAGTCTGCCGCCGCCGCCGCTGCTGCTGCTGGAATTAAATTTCCCTCTATTATTAGGTGCTTGTTACCATAATGTGCCCACATTAGCTTAAGTGCTGGTGGGATCCTGAGCTGAGAGGCCACTCATGCTGTATGGGAATGGCAAGGACCCAGGGCTTGCCTTAAACCTGATCTTCCTAAGCAAAAGGCTGGGGAGGATTTTTGTGTTTTTGTGTAGTTGAGACAGAAAAAAAAAAAAAAATGAAGGACATGAGCCAACTGGCCTAAATCAATTAGGGACTGCTGGCTCTGCCACAATAAAAATGGCTTCCTTGCATCATCTCAAGTGGGGCCAGATTTGTGTGTGTGTGTCTAAAAATTGCTGCTAACCTAACGTAAATAAAAATCAGCCTTTTCCTTCTCAGTTGATGAATTCCTTTTTGTAGCAGGAATTCAGGGGTCTTTTAAAACAAACAAAATAAATCAGAAAGTAATGGGTAATTCCATTAGAAACTGAACCTGATTTATCCGAAGCTTGCACAGAGTTCAAGATTTCCATGGCCTTCTCATCCTGCAGTTGAGATGTCCTTGAGACACTCCTAAACCTTTCTATCCAGAGAGGTTTGCTGTTTGCTACCTGTGCGGTCAGGGCAGCATGGCTGGTGGCAAGGGCAGGCTGGTGAAGACTGCGGTGATATTCAGCCGCCTGCTGTCTGTGTCAGTGATTTGCATCTTCTAGTAAGCTTCATCTTCCCTCGGGAGTCAGAACAGAGCAGCGTAGAAGTGGGGGAAGAGACAGTCATTGGAATTTTCTGGTTTATGTGATTGTTGTATTTTTTTTCTTCACTAGTGACTGGGAAAATATATGAATTCAATTCAAAAAGTGGAGCCAGAAAGTGGAAAGATCCACTAACCCAAATGCCAAAAAGGAAAGAGTCCGGCCCCCGGGGAGCTGCCCCATGCAGACTTGCTGCTGGGGAAGGATTGAGGCCACTGAGAAGTGCCAGCCGGGAAGAAGATGAACTGAGTGCCAATGCATGGGCTGAGGATGCCAGCCTGGCTTCCAGAAACAAGAGTGGCAAGCCGGGCACCCCAAAGAACAGAAACCCAGCCTTCATGAACAGTGCTTCCCCCAAACCACACCCAAGAAAGTAAACAGGGTCTAGGGAGGAGCCTGTCAATCACTGGGATGCTGCCTCACCCTAAATTCTATGGGGACAGTGTGGGCATGGCATAGGTGGAAACGTGGGCTGAGGGGATTCAGACATCCAGGGTCAAACCTGGGATGTTTGACAAAGTTTTAAACAAATAGAAAGGGGTTTGATCACATAGTTGCCTGTTCTGAAATGATACAGGAAAAGTTTCTATTAGATCTCAAAACTACCTGTGCTTCTGATCAACAGGACTGTTAACGCTGGGGTGTGGAATTGCTGTGTTTCTTCTTTGCACTGACTGCTAGGAAGCTCTGTTCAGTTCACCATTGGAAGTTCACAGGACTTCCTGACATAAATAGTGAAGATCATCCTCACATCTGGTTTCCAACTGATTTTCCTGCCCTCATTTTAACATCACCCAGATTTCTTCCCTCATAAATATACCATGCACCTTTGTAAGTCACCTCAAATCTTTGTAAGTCACCTCAAATCTGCTAAAGCAGCAGAATAGTGAAAAAAAAAAAAAAACAGATAAATGAGTTGGTCATCTGGGAAAAAGAAAACACAGTAGGCACCTTCTTTTCTTTTTTATTGTGTTACTGTATAACTTATAGTCAAAGTGCACAGATCTAATGTGTTCAGCTAGATGATTGAACATATTTTTTGATTAAACACGTTTTTGCTCATATACCTGGGAGTGGGATTGTTGGAGCAATTGCTGGATGGTTCCAAAGTGGTGGCTTCTCCCAGAGGCAGCCACTATTCTGATCTTTATCTGAGTTTTGCCTTTTTTGAATTTCATATAAGTAGAATCACACAGAATGTGCTCTTGTGTGTCTGGGTCAGCCTCCTGCATGTGAGATTCATCCGTGTTGTTCTCCCTAGCCGTACTTCAGTTGCTGTGTCTGATTTCATTCCATGATTATATCACAATTTATTCATCCATTCTACACTTGGGTGGCAGCTGCTTCAAATGTTTTACTTTTAAAAAAATAACTTAAAAGTGAACTACAGGCCAGGCATGGTGGCTCACACCTGTATTCCCAGCACTTTGGGAGGGCAAGGTGGGTGGATCACCTGAGGTCACGAGTTTAAGACCAGCCTGGCCTATATGGCAAAACCTCCTCTCTACTAAAAAATCCGAAAATTAGCTGGGTGTGATGGTGGGCATCTATAATCCTAGCTACTTGGGAGGCTGAGGCAGGGAGAATTGCTTGAACCCAAGAGGCAAAGGTTGCAGTGAGTTGAGATCATGCCGCTGCACTCTAGCCTGGGTGACAGAGCAAGACTACATCTCAAAAAAAAAAGTGAATTACAACACTATGAACTTTCTTCTACATGTCTTTTGGTGAACATAAACACTCACGTTTTTGCTCATATACCTGGGAGTGGGATTGTTGGAGCAATTGCTGGATGGTTCCAAAGTGGTGGCTCTGATTCCCACTCCAGCAGCAAACACTGAGCGTTGCAGCTGCTCTGTATCCTTATCAACACTTGGGATTGTCAGCCCTTTCAATTTTATCCATTCTAGTTAGAATTACTATTGAAGTGAAATCACTTTTTCCTCAAAGCTGAAGCACCACCAGCCTTACAACCGACCCGCCTTGCTCCTTCCCTTTCCTGTGACTGGAAGGAACCGCAGGACTCTGGGTGGGACATACTAGAAGCTCCGTCTAGACACACAACTCAGACTTCCACCTGCAGGCATGAGCAATGAACTGGGAATAAATGGTATTATGGTGGAATAGGAAGTGAAACTTTCCAATGTGTGCCTAGCAGAGCCTGAGCAAGCCTTACTTGAGCTCTGTGCCCTGCTGCCCAGCTGCTGTGACCCTAGTCCAGTAACCCCAAGGAAGGTCCAGGTGAGAGCTCATTAGGGCAGCACTCCCTTCCCAATTGTGGAGAGTCAGGTGAGAGCCTACCAGGCCCCCCAGGGCCTGTGGGAGACAGACGGGATCCATCCAGTGAATACAGAGCTTCAGAGAGAGAAGCAGCTTGTTTACTGTGTGCCTAGAGCCAGTGTCCCTTCTCAAGCAAAAGAAGTATTTGCAAGATGCCCTGTCCTGGCCTAGATTGGGCTTGATTTATTAATAAGGGCTGGTTGCCAGGAAACTCCCTTGAATGGATTTAAACTTTGCGAGAGAAGACAGAACTGTTCGTTGATGCAGGTTAAAGCAAGTGAAGTGGCTGATTGCCTATTTAAGACATTGCAAATCTGTGAGGCCTGGAGTCAAATGCTTTCTTCAGAAGCTCTCAGCTTCAATGCAAGTAAAATGAGGCTTTAAGAAGGCTGAAGGGGGACTTAATAACTGTTTAGAAGCCCATTAAGAATTATTAAAAGGGCCTGGCTAGGTGGCTCAGGCTTGTAATCCCAACACTTCGGGTGGCTGAGTCAGGGGGATCACCTGAGGTCAGGAGTTCAAGACAAGCCTGGCCAGCATGGGGAAACCCCGTCTCTATTAAAAATACAAAAATTAGCTGGCCATGGTGGTAGGTAACTGTAATCCCAGCTATTCAGGAGGCTGGCTTGAACCCAGGTGGCAGAGGTTGCAGTGAGCCGAGGGGAATGGTGAGCAGTTGTTCTTTCTTCTCCGGTGATGACAGGGCAAGAGGGAATTGTGCTTAATGGCCAGAGAAGAGATTTAAGTTAGGGACAGAGAGGGACTTCTGGAAGCCGGGGGCCTCTCTGAAGAGCTCAGTGTCTTCCCTGGTGATGGGCAGGAACTGCTACGTGTCTTCCTAGTCGCAAGGCAGGCCCTAAGAAACTCAAGAAATAAAGGCAAGAGTGCACCGGGAGGAGAGAACCCCTGCTGCCCCCTCTTCTTTTGTATATCTGGCTGTTTGGTTGGGGGAAATCCACAAGTCAAAGAGTTACCGGCAGAGGGTCTTGACTGCAAGTTGGCCAGGTTCTTGGTGTTTTGACCAAAAAATTGGACAAAATGCACAGCAAAGCAAAGAAAGAATGAAGCAATGAAAGGATGAAAGCAGTGATTTAATGAAAATGAAAGTACACTCCACAGTGTGGGAGCGGGCCTGAGCGGCAGCTCAAGGGCCGGGATATAGAATCTTCTCGGTCCAAATGCCCCCTACGGCTTTCCCATTGGCCACTTCACGCTCACCTCATGGAAATGAAGTGGTGGCCACAATCGATCTGATAAGAAGCAAGCACTCAACAAACATTTGTAGAATTGGATTGAATGAAGCAGGCTTGTGGATGGCCTCTTTTCCAGATCATGTAGCAAATCACAAAACCACATTGGTTGCAAAAAGCAACCAATCAGAGGCTAAGGTGAAGTTCCAAAGGTGCAATGAAGACTCAGCCTGCAATCAGTCTGATTGGTTGCAGACAGCCAATTCCCAGTGTTGATCAGGTTTGGGGAAGAAAAGTTATCTGAAAAAAATGAAGCCAGCGACCATCATGGATCTGTGAAAGTTTTCTCCCATTTCCCTCCCAAGGCCTTAAACAGGTATGAGTTGATTATAGCCAAAGTTTACTTTCTTCATTCTGATTCATTATCAAATTGGGGCAAATACATTCAGGAATTAGACCACATAGCAATCATAATTGTTGAAGACTTTGAAGCTGCACAGTAGATTGTGACATTGGAGGTTTTTATTGTGCTCAGTAGAAAGCAGGGTCCGCAGCTCAGCCTGTGTGGCAGGCACGGGTGCAGGCAGAAACTAGGAAATGGCATTTCTGCTCCCCAGAGCCCCTGTTCACATCGGGGTTTCTCATTGTTTGACTTTTTACTAATGTGTTTTGTAATGGCTATGAAAATTAAGCTACAAAATGAGTGAGCATTGAAGAAAATGATTGTTATTGAAACTTGGGGTTTCTCATTCCAAACTTAGTGTGTTTATCCTTCCTATTCATTCAATAACTATCTACGGAGCAATGACCATGTGCCAAGCGTGGACTCATTAGGAAACAAAGCAGCCCCCATCCCTGCCCTTGAGCAGCCGCCATTCTGTTTCCGCAGCTGAATGTGGTCTGCTGATAAGCTGTTCCACAGAGTTCTAGTTCCAGCTGCATCCTGGCCTATTTGCTGCTTGGATCCTTGAATGTTCTATCTGCGTGGAGAGGAGTTTGCATATCACACAGGGCCTTGTGGGCCACTGTAAGGACTTCGGCTTTTACTCTGAGTGATGGGAGCCATGGCAGAGGGCTGAGCGGAAGAGTGACATTACTTACTTGCGTTTTGAAAGCAATGCCTGCTGATTTGAGAAGAGACTTAAGGAAGGGAGAGAGCAAGGGTAGAGGTGGAAAGACCAGTTCGGTGGCTGTTGGATTCATCCAGGTATGAGATGGTGGGGGCTGGGTCCGGGGCAGCGGTGGAGGACAGTGGAAACTTTGTGGCATCTTTGTGAAGGACTGTCCTGGGTATGAAGGAAGTCCTGAGTTCTCCTGAACCCTGTTCCTGTATCAGATCAAGGCTCCCCTGCAGGCATGAGCCCCTCCCTCAGTGGAAGTGACCAGATGCAGTCATTTTAGATAACTCTGAGCAGCTCTCCCACGTGCGACTGCCCCATGCGTGGTCTGCAGCAGGGGATGGCCGTCCTGTGTGCACACATAGGTGTGCTGGGAGAGTGAAGAGACCGGTCAGGGTTTCTGCCACATCACGCTTCCCCGCAAGGTTCCAGCTGATGCCCCAAGGAAAGAGGAAACAGGCCTGCCCACGTTTTTGACCGATCCCACTTAAAATGGTGTATCTCACTGTGCCCATGAGTACAAACCATCCAATCAGTTCTGATGTCTGGTTTGGAAAACCTGATCCCCATCAGTGTTGAGACCGAGGCAGGGCATGCTCCTGAGCGCTGATTCTTCCCATGTGGCTGCAAGCTGGGCTAGCCGGGTGAGGCTGGCCTCATGCTGCTCACACTCTGGGCCGCAGCGCCCTCAGCAGCCCCTTCATCACAGTGGTGGTGTTCAGAGACAGCCTGTGGCTGCTGCAGCCGCTGCAGAACGCTGCGCAGCTGAGGGAAGGAAGCGGCTTAATCCGATTTATAGGCAAGGCTCACAAGCGTTGCACTCCCCGCACAGCCCACCTCGTTTACTGGTCCACGGTCAGAGCACACTCCAGCTGGCAGGCTAAGGGTCCTTTTTTAAAATAACAGTTTCATTGTGATTTAACTCACATGCCATAGAATTTAGTGGTTTTTAGATATTCGGGGAGTTGTGCAACCGTCACTGCTATGTAATTCCAAAACATTTTCATCATCCCCAAAATAAACTTCACGCCCATTAACAGTCACTCCCCGTCCCCAGGCACTGGCACCGCTAAACTGCTTTCTCTCTCGATGGATTTGCCTATACTGGGCATTTCATGCAAATGGAATCATATAATGTTTGTCCTTTTGTGTCTAGCTTCACTTAGCATAACATTTTCAAGATTTATCCACATTGTAGGTGCATTCATTCATTTTTATGGCTGAATAATCACCTGTTGCATGGATATACCACACTGTATTTATCCATTCATCAGTTGATGGATATTTGGGTCGTTTCCATCTTCTGGCTACTATAAATAATGCTGCAATGAGCATTTGCATACAAGTTCTTCTGTGGACATTTGTTCTTTCCTAAGTATATACCTAGGAATGGAATTACTGGGTGATGTGGTGACTCTATATTGTTGACAAATTGCCAGACTGCTTTCCACCATGGCTGCACCATTTTACATTCCCACCGGCAATGCTTAAGGGTTTGATATGCTTTCCAAACAGACAAGTGAGGCACCCTTAGCCCAGGTTGCAGTGTGGGACATTCGGCCCTTCCCAGCTCCTGTCCTTTTTGGTTTGAGGCGTCTGGTCTGGAATGCTGGCAGACCTCACCGCGGTTAGCAGCAACAGCTCCCGCTGCGCCTTAGCAGCCTGCAGATAGGTCTCTGGAAACCTCAGGATTGCAGTGCGTGCCTACCACAAGTGGGCACTCCACCTGCACCATCTCTATTCTCATGGCAAGCTTCTGAGAATGGCCTGCATCTGAGAATCATATCCATTTATAGATGAGAAAGCTGAAGGTTGGAGAGATTAGGAGACTTGTCCAGAGGTCACAGAGCCAGGACAGCAACTGAGTGTGTCTCCTCTGATCCTAGGCAGGAAGGGCTTAGTGATGGCCTTTGATTTGTGTTCTGATGGGAAGAGAGACCAGGTGACTGGACCCCCAGATGGATCCTCTGGCTGAACAGCTCTCTACCCTAAGATTTTGTGTGTGTGTGTGTGTGTGATGGAGTCTCACTCTGTTGCCCAGGCTGGAATGCAGTGGCATGATCTTGGCTCACTGCAACCTCCACATCCCAGGTTCAGGCAATTCTCTGCCTCACCCTTCCAAGTAGCTGGAATTACAGGCACAGGCCACCATGTCCGGCTAATTTTTGTATTTTTAGTAGAGGTGGGGTTTCACCATCTTGGCCACGCTGGTCTCGAACTCCTGACCTTGTGATCCACCTGCCTCAGCCTCCCAAAGTGCTGGGATTACAGGCATGAGCCACTGCACCTGGCCTACCCTGAAAGCTTAAGGCTGCTCATGACTGCAGAAATCTTCACAGGTTCAGAGTTAACACCAGACTCTGCAGGAGCAGCGCACTCTGAGCATTTGAGTCTTGAGTTAGCGCACTCTGTCCTTTGAGGCTTGAGTTAGGGGTCTGAAACAGCCTTTTCCTCCTGCATCCCTGCCAAGCCTCGCACACTACTATGGGCGATGCAAGAGGCAATGTTTATTCTTTTCTCTGTTCTTCACACACCCCCTACGTATCTGCTGCTCAACAAAAGCAGCCTCATCCTGGCGCTGAGTATTCAAGTACCTTCCAAGCAGAGATCCTGATTACTCAGAAACAGCCTCTTCCCAAGGACTGAGGGGCTGCAGTGACCTATGTTGGCCAGCAGGGTGTGGCCCCTCTATTTGCCATTTAGAGTCCAGTGAATGGGCCAGAAATGCCTCTGGTGAAACACTGGCTCTCCCTTCTCTCCACCCTTCCGAAAGTTTTCCAGGGTATGTGACCTCAATGCCTGCAGAGAGCAGCCGCAGGGCACCCAAGGCCATGAGTCCACCCTGTGGCCACCCCAAAAAACCACAGTAGTCATGTGGTAACTGGAAACCAGGGAGTACAGCAGCACCAAGCCTTCTGGAGGACGGATGAGCAGCTGCTCCACCCACAAGTGGCCTTTTCCCAAAGAGCTATGGCCACTGACCAAGACAGCACCCAGCTGCGCCCAAAACAGGCCCATCACTGTTGACATACACAGAGAGGGTTGGAATCCACGGCGGGGGTTCTTGGCATCTCTGAATACACACCCCTAAATTTTGTTTCCTTGGCATACCATCTTGCTACATGCTCGGGAGAGTAAAGGTCCCAAATTCTGTCTTTGGTTGAGTGTGTGTATATGTGTCTGTGTAAGTGTCCCTGTAGTCATAGGAAATCACTTTGCATTTATGGAATGCTTGCTACATGCCAGATCATGTGGGGTCTTCACATTTATAATTCTACTTAATATAGAATTTATGTGTATAAATTTAGTTTACCTATGAAGAATTGGTAGGCGTGTGACCTGCCAAAGGTCTCATAACTAGTAAGCGGCAGAGGGAGGTAGGATCTGAAAGCAGATTCTACTTTTAAGCCCCTATGTGCCTAGAGTCTGACAAACCTAGTAAGATTAGCTGAGCCTTGGCCAGGTGCGGTGGCTCATGCCTGTCAAGCCAGCACTTTGGGAGGCCGAGGCAGGCAGTTCACTTGAGTGGCAAAACCCCAGCTCTACCAAAATTACAGAAATTGGTGGTGTGTGGTGACTCAGGGCTGTAAACCCGGCTACTAGGGCATCTGCCATGGGAGGATTGCTTGAGCCCAGGAGGTCAAGGCTGCAGGAAGCTGTGAGCATGCCATTGCACTCCAGCCTGGGCAACAGAGTAAAACATGTAAAAAAAAAAAAAAAAAAAAAAAGAAAGGAAATTAAAAAGATAGCTGAGCTTCTTGTTGCTCCCACCGCAACACTGCCTCAATCTTGTGGAGGCTTTGAAAGAAAGGGGCAAGGCTGTCAGGAGAGTCAGAGGGGGAGGACAAGGACAGGATTGCAAGCTAGTTTATTTAGGCGCCGGTGAAATTCAGAAGGGTTGAAGGAGGCCTCTGGGGTGACAACCTTTTTCCCTTTCCCGGTCGGTGTTACCGGACACCGAGAGAGAAAGATACAAAGGAGAATGAAGAGGAAGAATGGGAGGTGGGGAGGCAGAGGCTGGCGGCCTGAAGACACTTGCAGGGGACTTCCCTGCCTGGGGGGCTGGGAGAAGCAAGCACAACCTTCGTTCTCTAGAGCCGGGCCAACAAAGGGCAGCTCAATTACAGTATTTCTCAAGAAATAAAAATTCCTAGCACACTCCTGGGGCCTGGGGAGAAAAACTGACAAGGTGTTGATTGAAAACAGACCGCGCTGATGTGCGTCCGCAAGGTGAGGCCGCGCTCGCACAGGTTCACAGCGACACCTAGCGGTCTCCAGGGGCACCTGCCGCCTCGGAGGAAATGGCGAGGTCGGTGGCGACCGGTTCCTAAGGAGATTTGGGGTCCAAATCAGACATTTCCTCTTTTCCCTTGCTTGGCAGTGCACACATTTTCCACAACTGTCCACCCTCCCGCTTTGTGAAACATGTCAGTACTCTGAGGAGAGTCAGGGGTGGGGCCGGGGGGCCATTGGTGAAAAACAGGACTTCCTGGCAGGACACGGTGGCTTATGCCTGTAATCTCAGCATTTTGGGAGACCGAGGCGGGCAGATCACTCGAGGTCAGGAGTCCAAGACCAGCCTGGCCAACATGCTGAAACCCCGTCCCTACTAAAAATACAAAAAGTAGTCAGATGTCGTGCCTGCTTGTAGTCCCAGCTACTCAGGAGGCTGAGGCAGGAGAATCGCTTGAACCCGGGAGGTGGAGGTTGCAGTGAGCCAAGATTGCGCCGTTGCGCTCCAGCCTGGGCAACAGGGCATGACTCTGTTTCAAACAACAACAAAAGACTGGATTTCCTAGTGTTCACCCCAATACTAACCAGGTATTCATATCCAACTGCCTCTGCACCATCTAGATTTTCTGAAGTGGTCACCATTTCCTCTAATTTTAGTCTCTTCATTTATTCAGTATAACTAAACATATTTAATGGTGAAATCTTCAGGTGACTTTTACACAAATGAATTCACCAGTCAGAGAAATTTCTTTGCTGTCGACCTGCTCAGAAAATAGAATGACTATACTTATATATTAGGTCAAAGACTTTGCGGGTCCATAGTGGCCCTGATCAACAAATCTGCTTAGAAATGAGGCTGGGTGTGGTGGCTCACACCTGTAATCCCAACACTTTGGGAGGCTGAGGTGGGTGGATCACGAGGTCAGGAGATCAAGAACATTTGGCCAACATGGTGAACCCCCATCTCTACTAAAAATACAAAATTAGCCAGGTATGGTGTTGGGCACCTGTAGTCCCAGCTACTGGGGAGGCTGAGGCAGGAGATTTGCTTGAACCTGGAAGGTGGAGGTTGCAGTGAGCCGAGATTGCGCCACTGCACTCCAGCCTGGCGACAGAGCAAGACTCAGTCTCAAAAAAAGAAAAGAAGTGAAAGATGCATCTCTTTCTGGTTAATGGCACTTGAACAGTTTTGTTCCCTGCCTGGCCTCCTCTCCTGCCATTTGAGCTGTGGCTAATTTCTGTGTCTGAAGGCCCCTGGAGACAGAGCATGTCCAGTATGAGTGCAGTGCCTGGGACATAGTTGATACTCAAAAATTTCTTCCTGAATGACTTCAGCTCCTGATGGAGCAGCAAGGAGGAAGGTCAGAGAGTTCAGTCTCCTGGGAAGCGCTGCCAGAGGATTCCAGACTCTGAAGGGAAATTATCAGACTAGCAAGACCCTTGCTAGGGAGTCCCTACCTGCAACCCAGCTTCTTGTTAATAGCTGGGGATGGCTTGCGGTTAAGTGGTAGCATACTGTGGCATTTGCAGAGTTCTGGAACAAGGCCTATTAAATGTCTGTGGGCTGGCACTCCTGGGAGGCTGCATGTGGCCGTGCTTTCCAGACCCGGTCAAAAGGCCCACTGGAGCCTTTCCTTGTGGAGAAGAAGCCATGAGCTTCTGGGAGCCAATCCTGCTGGGATGAGAACCACTGTCTCCAATGTATCTAAGTTACGTTGACTAAATCGTGTTGTGTTAACTGGGTTTCTTTGTGGTTGCAAAGAACAGGGAATCATAGGTTTATTGGGATATCACATGTGAAAATAAAGAGTTGGCTCCATTGCTCGGTCTGTCCATAACCCAGAAGAGGCAGAAGACCTGACTTCTTGAAGGGTGGTGTAGTATAATGGTGTCGTGGTGTAGTGAAATAGATATTAGTCATATTGGTGCCTTCAGCATCATTTGAAGAACCATCTTAAATTTGGAAAATCTGCCATGTGAAGGGTGCCACCTCACCAGGGTGGAGCTCTGAACCCAGTTACTCAGACTGCTTTACAGCTGGGACATAGGCACACGACGTAGGCTCTGTGGATTGGATGCAGTATCATGAGATTTCAGTCCAGAGGAGTGAAAAGTAAGGGAGAAGCTGCTGCGTGGGATTGTTCTTGGTAATGGGGTGGGTGGAACACGGCGGAGGAACATGGAACCGCAGAGGCAGCAGGGGCAGAGATGATAACAGTAACATGCACCAAAGACGGTGGGATCGAGCCTGTGACCAGACAGGTGAGGATTTGGGTATTGTTCGTGGCTGCAGAGTGCCAACCCCTATTTCTCTGACCTTTCCAGTAGAGTCTGTGAGTCACTCATATGCGCCCATAAGTTCTTTTTCTGTTTAAACAAATCAGAGTGGGTTTTGTTGTCTGTAGATAAGAATCCTAATTGATAAATCCATTGTGAAAGCATAGTGAGACCTCAGGGAGACTAGGATCAAAGAGTTATTTAGCATGCAAGGCAGCTGTAAGAGGTCAGTGTCAGGAGTTCAAGGACCTTTGCTCTAGAGAAGCTGTGCTCAATTGCTTTGTTTCAGGCTGAGGCTGTTGCTACTGCCTGTTTGACATCCCTTCAGCAACAGCCATTTTCTACTATTAGGTCCTGTATTCTGCTGGGGCTGACATCATGCCCTACCTCCAGAACTGGGCATATGACCCAGGCCGGCCATTCAGATCACAGCTTCTCCCCGGCTCTGTTAATTGGTTCAGAGGTGAATACATGTTCCAAGGTGGACCAGTGAGAACGACCCCTGGGACTTGTGCTGTAGATCTAGGGAATTACCCCTTATCTGCTGATGCTGCTAAGCTGGAAGGAGGTCCATATAAAGCATGAAGCCAATATTGGTCACCTTGTTGAGTGTGCAAAGAGCCTGCCAATCAAAGAATAATGCCAACTGGAGGAAAGCAAAGTAAGAGAGAGAAATAGTAATTCCTGATGACGCTGCGCATTTGTATCCAGCCGTCACTGAAGTCTGTTCTGTCCCTAGATTTTTCAGTGAAGTGAACCATCAGATTCCTTTGTAAGCTAATTTTGAGTTGGGTTTCTGTTACTTGAAACCAAAGGGTCCTGACTAATTCAATGGCACATGTTCAACTACTAGAATTTTTGGCAAACCTTTCGAGGAATTAAATTGCATCCCTGGTTATTATAGCATTAACTCGGTTATTCTGCAAGCCCGTGTCTTTGAGAATAACTGTTATGGACCCAACTGTGCTCTCTTCTGTACTCACAAGACAGAGTTTTCACACATTCTGGGGAACTTGGTTGTGTCGGCACACACTTGTCATTATCATCTACCTCTTCCCTCTGATGCACGCATTTGGGATTCTCCCATTCTACATGGAGTACTCTCAACATTCTGTCCGACAAGCAGCATTGTAACAATACATATTCTCAGTTGCAACAAAAGGCGTGTTTTCCACCTTGAGCACAATGTGTTACCCACCTGTGCAAGGTATGCGCCAGCCACCGCGGGTGTGCAGAGATGTTTGGGTTCGGAACCACTGGTCCTACGGCTCTGGCATCAAAACAACTCTCTGCCTTCGCTCCTCACTCACCTCTTCTAAGTGTTTCTTTGTGACTTTTGTTCTGCTACCAGTTGGCTCATGTTCTCTTTATCTCTAAAATCAGTTTCCTGACCAGGCGCGGTGGCTCATGCCTGTAATCCCAGCACTTTGGGAGGCCAAGGCAGGAGGATCACTTGAGGCCAGGAGTTTGTGACCACCCTGGCCAACACGGTGAGATCCTGTCTCTATAAAAAAATTCTCTAGACTCTAAAGTTAGTTTTCTCAGAGGAAAAGATAATTTGATTGATCTAATTGCTAATTTGAATTCTCATTTGGGCACAGTTAATAGAGCTGGGCCACACCAGACAATCCCACTAGTTCCTGGATAGGAGGTCTTGGGCGAGGCATCTGCCCCGTCCAATCACAGGTGGTCAAGAGGAGGTGTGGGTCACATGGCTAAGAACAAGACAAAGGCTGAATGAGAGACAGCTTGGGGATGCTTCCCTCCTTGGGGGCTGTGACTGGACAGTTTTTCTTAGGCAGGAATGGTGTGTATGACAGCTACCATGATCGATGTGCCTGGTACATTTTCCCATCCTATAAATAATATGAGTAAAGCAAGATGATGGCAGGGGATGGAATGATAATTTTCAAGGACCGGCTTCACCTTCAGCACCTCTCTTCTTCCTACGTCCCACTCATCGGCTGTCTCTGGGAAAGTGATCAGCTTCCAGGAGGCAGAGGGCTGACTCTGAGGGGCTGTGAGGAAAGAGGAATTGCTCCGCATGCATTTTAGTATCTTCAGCACAGAGCACACCACCCTTGCTGCAGGCTCAGTGGCCTTTAGAGACGGTGATGGTTGAGCTCTGGACACAGAGTTGAGAGTTGAGTATTCTCAACTCCTTCCCTGAAGCCAGACAAGGACACATTTCCTATAGAGCCTCCCCTTGTAACTAAGGGCAGGGCTGTGGATCCACATGCTGACCTCTGGCTTGTTCTTCCGAGTTTATCCTGTGGTGTTGCACCAATGCTCAACGGCAACTCCAGAACCTACAACTTCAACCCAAAGTATTTTCCAAATAACCACAAGAGTCCACCTGGAGGCCTGGCTCAGACCAGCCCCACATGAGGAGGGTCGACAGCTCTGCCATCAATTAACTGTATTACCTTTTAATGAAAGACACCAGAACACTGCTTTTCTTAATAAAATAAAATCTTGGGTGGGCACTGTGGCTCATGCCTGTAATCCTAGCACTTTGGGAGGCTGAGGCGGGCAGATCACCTGAGGTCAGGAGTTCGAGACCAGCCTCAGCAACACGGTGAAACCCTGTCCCTACTAAAAATACAAAAATAGCCGGGCGTAGTGGCAGATGCCTGTAATCCCAGCTACTCGGGAGGCGGAGGCAAGAAAATTGCTTGAACCCGGAAGTTACAGTGAGCCGAGATCGCACCATTGCACTCCAGGCTGGGTGACAGAGTGAGACTCTGCCTCTAAAATAAAAAAACAAATCAAATCAAATCTCTAACCACCAGGTTTGGCAGTAGGAGGAAATCTGATAGGGGTGGGGCGGTAGTAGAAAACCCCCTTGTGGGATTTGAATGTTCTGGCCTTGTCCCTGGTTGGGACAGAGTTTGAAGCTGGGGCAGCTGCATCTTCCCCTGGGCTGACTTCCGCCAAAGCCTAGAATGCTATCACTAAACTTTAACTCCTTTTGGTTGTAAAGGCTCCCAGAGTCCTAGAGATGCAACTCTGCAAACCTTAGCAGTTTATTTCTCCCAAGTTGTAGGGTCTTTGCTTAGGGTTGATTTATTTAATCCCTCAGATTCTGGTGATTTATTTGACTTTCTCTGCCAAATGAATGTCTCAAGACAAAAGAATGGTGAACAACACCAAGGTGACCTGTTCCCACTTTGGCGAAGACACAGCTTAGCAGTTAAGAGTATGGACTTTGATGCTTGATGCACTTGAGCTCAGATATTGGCTCTGCTGTTACCACAGCGTGACCTTGCGTAAGTTATTGAGCATCTTGGAGCTGTATTTCCTACTGTGTCAAATGGGGATGATGATGCATCAGTCTGCCCTACAGTGGTGTGCGTACATTAAGTGAGATCACGCGCACAGTAAGCACTCAGGAGAGACGCACTCTTTTTTCCGATTGGGTGGAATTTCTCTGGGAAGCTTTCAGATCTTTTTCCTAGAGACCTGCTGGGTGGCCCACACTTTGTTGGGGGTGGTGGAAACATCATAGGTGGGCATCATGGGTTTTTCCTCCTAGCCCTGTTCCTCCTACTTCTCAGTGCTTCTGGCAACTGGTACTAGTTGCAGAGAGACAGCCAAGGCAACAGCAGGCTTGGAAGGTACAAGCTTGGACTGGTCGTTCACCGAGTGGGAAGTGTGTGGAGTGCAGAGGGTTTGAATGAGCCAGCACTCTTCAGTTGGGGTTTTCATTAAGGACATGTGGCTGTTTGATGCCACTGGGCACAGGACTTTCAGAGCAGGGGATGGGCATAGGAGAGGAGTCTCCGCTTCTGGCCATTTACCCTGGTCTGTGAACATCACCTGGTTTTGAGAAGGTGGCTCAATAGGACAGGTCCCTGAGCCCGGGATTTGGGAGACCTAATCTGGGCTCAGCCGGGCTTCTGTTAAGTCACTGATCTATGGAGCTGGCAGATCCCTTAGGAAAGTACCTGGAAGTGACGGCCCAGGCAGATCCCGGCTCTGCTTCTCACTTTTGCAAATACCTCATCAGATTTAATCCTCGTAACAATTCTGAGTTGCTGTTTAAAGAAGAGAAACTCCCCATGGAATTTTAAATCTGGAAGAACTTTGAGGTCATCTGCTTTACTCTCTTGCTATGCAGATGGCAAAAGGAAAGCCCAGCAAGGGTGAGGTCACTCAGCTAATGAAAAGCAGAGCTAGAGACAGATCTGGAACCCTGTTCTTCCAGCCGTGCACATGTGGTTAATGCGGGGGACCCTGTGCGCTCTTGAACGGCAACTGCAGTGCAGGCCCTGCGTGTCGATATAGGCTGCTTTGTGCCTCAGCCCACACCCCCATCACCAGTGCAGCTTCAGGAACAGTCCTTGGTGGGGCAGAGGGGATAAAACCAGGCTGAGTGACAGCTTCAGCTCTCAGCTACCCTAAGGAGTCTCTTCGAGTCCTTGCCAAATCCCAAACTGGGAATCTCAGACTTCAGACAAGAATTCTCCAACTGTGGGCGTGAGTGTACCCAGGCTAAGCCAAGCACTCCCTGGCCTGTCTTGAGTTACCCAGAATTCCCAAAAGGGATAGAACTTGGCCAGGTGGAATTTGAAAGCCTGATTTTAATCCATTAAAATAGTTGAGCAGAGACTGTTTTCCCAGCACTGGGATGACTGCGCACCACTTGAAGTCGGGGGCAGAGTCCTTTGCACAGTATCTGGCAGGTGCTCCATAGGAAGGGAGGGGAAACTTGAAGCAGAGGCAGGTCCCGAGGAAGACAGGGTAGCATTTTCACATTGAAATCCCCCAGACAGGGAGGCCACCCTCTGCTCTCGCCTGCGGCACTGGGCTATGCTGGCTGTGCCACGGCTTCCCTTTGGGTTCCCCTGGGTGGGAGGGCGCTCACTGAGGTGCCTTTTGGGTGACGTTGGCCATGCAATCATATTTCCCCAGAAACACATCTGCTCGGCTGCACTAAAAATGGCATCTTGGCTGACTTATTTAGCGTCCATTAAGTTCATATTCAAATTAACATTCAGGATGGGAGAGAGGAGGGGTTACAGCAGCATTTAAAATGGAAGATCTGTGTACCAGATGTTTATTTCACCTAAATAAAATACAATAATAAAACAGAACAAAACGGTGCACTCTAAACGTTCTTTCTGGGAGAAGGGAGAGAAAGTTCTGTGTCTCTCATCCCTTTCTCCGGCTTCACCCCAAGGTCACAGATCCCTGCTGGTGGAGTGGTGGCCTGTAGATAGAGGTGGAACCCCATTTCATTGTTGGAGTTGTACCGTGGCAATTAGCATACTACAACAGACTCTTCAAAATCATGGAAAACTGGGCGGACTTGCACATCGAGGGCTCACTGCTGAGAGAGCTGTGCCGAGGCAGTAGATCACGAGGTCTGGAGTTTGAGACCAGCCTGACCAACATGGTGAAACCCATCTCTACCAAAAATACAGAAATTACTAAAAATACACACCTGTAATCCCAGCTACTCAGGAGGCTGAGGCAGGAGAATCGCCTGAACCCAGGAGGTAGAGGCTGCAGTGAGCCAAGATTGCACCACTGCACTCCAGCCTGGGTGGCAGAGCAAGACTCTGTCTCAAAAAAAAAAATTAATAAATAAATAAAAGAAAAACACTGAAAGTAAAAAAGGGAGACAGGTAACACAGCAGGAACAAGTTACAATCAAATCTTATTTTGAATGCATTCAGAGAACCCTTTATTTAGATCACCGAGGTAAATTCTTCTGTAAATCAAATCAATCTATTCTTAATTTGCATTTAAGAAGACCAAACCTTCTACTTCAGGGATTACTTAAAGCAAAATCCAGCTTACTTGCCAAGTAAGGTCTGCAGCCTGTTTTTGTGTAGTCGGTGAACTAAGAATGATTTTAAATGAAAAAAAAATAATTTCACAACACATGAAAATTATATAAATTCGGATTTCAGTGTCTCTATTCATTTGATCAGAGACACACTCATTTGTTTGCCTATTTTTTTGTGACTGCTTTTGCGTTTCAGGGGAGTTGTGTCGCTGTTTTAGAGGCTAAATGGTCTGCAAAGCCTAAAACATTTACTGTCCTGCTCTCCACAGAGTTTGTTGACCTCTGGGTTAAAGTGTGGTATTTCTTATGCTGGGGATGGAGTGACCCTCAAAGAAACAGTTTTGCTGGTGTGGAGCCTTCAAAGGGCGGGCTGAATGAGAATGTGTGGCCTTCCGGAGCCTTCTCTTTGGCCAGGAGGAGCATCTGTGTTGTGCCACTGTGCAGTGAACTCATCTTAAACGCATGAGCGGGCGAGCAGCTGTCCAGCAGCTGCCCGCAGACCTGGACCGGCTCTCAGCGCTGCACGGCCTGGCTGAGGGCGTCTGGGGACGGGCAAGGGCTCAGAGGGCGCAGCCTTGAAAAATTCACCAGAATTAGACTCTGATGTCTCCATCTGAGCTTTTCTTCCCTCCTTGTCATGCTAGCCACTCTTTTCTCTGGACCTTTTTTCTATCTTTCTTTCGGCTTATATGACCCCTCTATCATTATTTCCCAAAGAAGCATGTGACAAAATAACTTTTTGAAATATTGATGAACCCCCTTTTTTCCTGGTCTCTCCTCCCTCCCTCCCTCCCTCGTTCCCTCCCTCCCTCCCTCCCTCCCTCCTCTTGCTCTATCACCCAGGCAGGAGTGCAGTGGTGCAATCACAGCTCATTGCAGCCTCAATCTCCCAGGCTTAAGTAATCATCCTGCCTCATTTTATATTTTTTTGTAGAGACAAGGTCTCAATATATTGCCCAGGCTGGTCTCAAACTCCAGGGCTCAAGTGATCCTCCCACCTTGGCCTCCCAAAGTGCTGAGATTACAGGTGTGAGCCACTGTGCCTGGCCGGTCTTTATTTGCTTCGCCTCTCCTTTCCTCAAACTATCTGCCTCCCCACTGAAGCAGCTAGGCTGTTCTGCCCTCCTGTTTCAGGGGAGTGAGGGCAGGGAGTTTTTCTGGGTTAACTTCAGGGAAAAGGAGGCCTGAGAATTCTCAGCAGAAATTGCTTCAGTGAATATCAAGATAAAGCAAGCCTTCTCCCACCTCCTTGAGGCATGTAGAGAAACAGAGAGGGAAACTAAGTGCAGAGGAATCAACATGTGGGGGAGAAGACATAGCTCCTGAAGACATGGAGGCCAGCATTGCACTCAGGACATCCATCAGAGGACCACGTGAGAGGCAGGTTCAAGTCCACCTTGACCGCTCAGTCTCCATTGCAGTCAGTGGCATCTAGGGCTGCTGGCTGGTCTTCATTGTGGTGGGGATTTCTTTCTGCGGCAGCCAGTACTTCGCGGGTGACTCCATGCGGGGCACAGCACTGTCCCAGCCCCCAGCTTTGGTTCTTTCCCCATCTGGAATGCCCTAGGAATTAACTGCCCTTGCAGATTCCCTGGATCTGAGTTAATCCAAGAAATAGACAAAGGGGCTGAACACTGAGTGAGCAAGATGACCAACACATCCTAGGGTTCCCAGCGTCCCCATCACTAGGTTGGGGCTGCACAGGCTGGGCTGGTGGAAATGCCCAGGGTGTGTGTATGTGTGTCTGTGTGTTCCTTGGCACTCACATATGTTTGTGTGTCTGTGAGGCTGTGTGATGGGATCTGGGAACTGGTGGAGGATGAGAATAAAGGATGGAATGCTAAGGAATCAGGCAGACAAAAAAAAAAAAACCCATACCGCACATGGGTGTATGCCTCCAGGTCCTATGCACTTGGGCGTGTGAACCCCACTCCCCTCCTGCGCAAGAACCCAGTCTGCTGCGCCTGGAAGAGGCTGGGCCCGACGCCGGCCTTCCCTGTGCTTCACTTGTGAGATGCCAGCGAGTCTAGTCTGACTTTAGGAGAGCATGCTGGGCTTTTCTGCTCCAGTCCTGGTTTGGTTCCTCCTAAGGAGGCCCCGCAATGGAGGGAGGAGTAGAGCAGAGGAGAGGCAGCACTTCCTCATCTCTCCGCGCTCTGCCCCAGGACCTTGTGAGGACTTTCTCTCATTTCAGAGGTGGAGACAGGCTTCCTGCAGCCCCTCTTAAAGGGACAGTGGGGCCTACTCCTTTCCTCTCCCCTGTCAGGGCCTCAAAGCCTGACCTGCATTTCACAGAAGTCAGGACCGGCTTGAGTTCAATTACAGTAGATTGCTTGATCTCATTTATTTTCTCCTGTATACTTGAAGTTAGGACAGCTTTAATTTGAAATGGAAATTTATGCAAATACTATGTAAATTAGGTCATTCCCAGATTAACTGGGGGAAAAAATCTGGTCGCCTTAGCAGGCACCATCTGTTCCCTCCTCATTCTTTCCATATCTGAACCCCACCCCCCCTTTCCCAATCAACTTTGAAACTTGTTTTCCTGTGGCTGAGAAAAGAGATCTTTCAAGGGAGGGAAACTAATCCCCCACCAGTTTTCCAGGTAGGCCATTCCGGTGTCTGTTTTGCGGAGAAAAGAGGCTGAGATGAGAGGCTGGGAAGAGGTCAGGGTTGGCTCCAGGTTGATGGCTGCCACGCTCCACACGTCTGCCGCATCCTCCTCGTTCCTCTCTTTTCTCTTGGCCTCCGCTTCCCTCAGGATTCTTTTCCTCCTTCTCTTTGCCTCAAGTCTTCTAATGGCACCAGAAGCCTTCGACCTCCCTCTTGTGGCAGTTGGAGTAGAAGGGCTTTGGGGGTGCAATCCCCCCAGAGTTCTTGGGAACTTTTGGGTCAATGTGCGTGTTGGCTGGGAGACTCGGAGCCCAGGCGGGAGGCTCCGTCCAGCCCCTTGGCTGCAGATCACTCCTGTGGAGCAGGGCCAGCTTCAGTCCTGCTCTGTGAAGGCAGCAACGCCAGGAGCCTCAGAACGGCTCTGATGTGAGGAAGCAGGGGCCCCAGCTTCTTCATTCGACATCACTTTCTCCTTTAAGGGGATGAAAGTGAGACTTCCCAGCAATTCATTCACTCCTCTGTCCTGCAGTGAAGCAGAGACACAGCTTCCCCACCATAAAGAAGCAACCGAGGCCAGGCGCAGTGGCTCATGCCTGTAGGCCAAGAGTTTGAGACCAGACTGGCCAACATGGTGAAACCCCATCTCTACCAAAAATACAAAAATTAGCTGGGCGTGGTGGCAGGCAACTGTCATCTCAGCTACTTGGGAGGCTGAGGCAGGAGAATCACTTGAACCCGGGAGGTGGAGGTTTTAGTGAGCTGAGATTGTGCCACTGTATTTCAGCCTGGGCGACAGAGCAAGACTTTGTCGCCAAAAAGAAAAAAAAAAAAAAAAAAAAAAAAAAAAAGAAGCAACTTGAGGGAGAAATACTTTTGTTGCTATTAGCCACTGAGATTTTTGAGGCTATTTGTTACTGCAGCAAAACTTAATGAGAGCTGACTATTAGACCCTCTCATCTTCCTCAGTCTCTCCTCAAAGCTGCCTCAAATTTCAAACAATTGTTTAATGTACTGCCCTGATATTTTCTTATCTTAGTTCAAATGAAAAGAAAGCCATCTTCATAAACATGTGCTTTTCTTCTTGGTTCATGTTATGGCTGGACAAACTGCACTTGTGTATATGGCTTTCAACTTGGACTTCAGGCAGAGGGAGTCAGTGCAAAGTCCCCAAAGCAGGGACGTAAAGAGTCCGTGTGGCTTAGTCAGAGTAAGGAGGTGGGAGAGTGGTAGACAGTGAGGCCTGTGGAGTGGGAGGTGGACCATGTGCACCTGAGTGTGGACCCCAGAGGAGGTGCAATTTCAGGACAGAAGCACAAAGTGGCACCATGACACTCCCCTCAGTCACTGTCGACCGCATATGCAGTGGTAGAGAAGACACATCTTCTCATCCTCCAAAATGGCCCTTCCAGGGAAGGAAGTTACGGCGGACTCCAGCAAATTAGAAACCGCTCTCTTAGGACGGGAAGAGCTTCCGAGACCTCTGAATCCAGGGGGTTTCCACGTGGGGTCCGTGAAGCCTATACATGGACTCCAGGACCCCCGGGAGCCCCTGAATTGCAATGCGCTTTTCAGGAGAAACCTCCAACATTTTCACTCCAAGGGGTCTATGTCGCAACAAAGGTGAGAAACTCTGACTACCACCAGTGCTCCCACCAAGGTCAGACCTGACAAGAACTTCCTCAGCAGCAGGCAGCCCCGGCCAATTCCACATTAGTACCAGGTACCTGGAGCCCTACGAGTCCTTTGCCCTTTCAGTGGAGGACCCAGTAATGCTTGGAACCTCTGGGCCTGTGGACAGTGGGACTCTCCTTCTAAAACTAGAGCTTTTGTGAGGGGCCAGCAAATTTGGCCACACACACACACAGACACACACACACACCCCTCTCTCCACTGTCTTTAGATTAAACAAATCACATCCTTTGCACATCGATGTCCCTTTGGCTCTCAAAGGTGTCTAGATGCTCCTGTGATAAGTAAAATATAATTGCACAATGTGGTTACTGAATTCACAGTCACTTTGATCATTGTGTAGTTCCTCATGCAGTGCATGTTTTATAGAAGTCTGATATAGAATTGATTTCATTGAAGTTTAATATATATTTGACTCTATGTGTGTCTAATATAATGAATGGTGCAGGGAGTCTGTCAAATATTTTGAGCGAAATGAGAAACTTCATACTCAAAATGGTTGGAGCCACCGTCTGTGGTGAGAGGGAGGGGTCGTGAGTGATGTCTGATGGCCACCAGGTGAGCTGGACGGCACGGGGCAGGAAGCTGTGTGGCAGCAGGTGGGGGGCGTGCAGCGGAAGTGAGTCTGCAGCCTGTGGGGCTGCTCAAGTGGAACCGCAGAAGGAGATCAAGAATGAGCAAAGATGCAAATTTTTAATTCAGCATCTTCTAAAAAAGAAAAAAAAGTCCCAGAAATGACTGTATTTGCTACTGGTGTTTAAAAATATCCATTAAATACCACATTTGCCGGCGTTACTTCTCTCATCCCGGCTGCTCTAGCAGCCTGAATTCTGCCTCTTTCTTCCCTGATAGCTGGGCTCAGGGAACCCACACATCGAACTCAGGGGGTCAGGCCTGCAGGTGGGTGGCTCCCCTGGGACCCTGTAAAACACAACACTGAGCAGAATGGAGAGGCTGAGGTTTGGGGTTCCTTTAAAGGCCTCCTCTCAGCCTCTCTACAGTTCACTGCCTACGAATGTCCTCCAGACACAGGCTCTGAGGCCAGAGCTATTGAATATTTATCAAGGCCTCCTGGCAGACGTGGGAGACTGAGAACAGGAAAATCAGGCCCGGGCGGGCATCTGTGGAGCCTGTCTGGGTGCTAGCCAGACGCTGCAAGACTCAAGTTGCCCAGTTTACTCTGCAGAGCCCGCCCCACCCTGCCCCGCCCTGCCCTCCCTCCTTGGGGAGGCATGCATGGACCTGGCTACTGCCAGGATTTTTGCTTCTTGTCACCATCCTCCATGCTGACTTCCATTGGGAGCCCTGCCCCACTGTGGCTCCATTGTCTGCAGTGGCCTGGGCTGACCAGCTCCGCCTGGAGCCCTGCCCTGGGTCGATGTGGGCTAACACAGTGTCACAAAGCCCTGCTTTGTGGTCCTGACAGGAGGATTTATCATTAGCTGTGAGATGGTCCCTGGCAGATCCTGGCATGTGGTGAGCAGACAGATCTGTGCTGATCACAGTATGTTGAGTACCCGTAGTTAAATGCAGCACCTGGGGCCCTCAAATCTGCTACATGGATCTTATGGCTTCAGGCTCACTGGTACCTTTTGTGTTGGCCAGAGTATGGGTAAGGGGTAGATTAGGAACAGTAGCTGTACCCAGTGATGGCTGGGGCTGGTTTACAGGAAAGGCACCCTAAGGCTGTGCAGGCCCTGACATGTCCTCCTGGCATCCACAGATAGCACAGCAGGTTTGGGGGCTACCCATCCCTGCCTTGGACACAGATCCCCAAACAGCAGCAGCCCTGTGGGTGGGATTTCTGACCAGAAGAAAATGGAAGTGAATATCTCTTTGATCTTGGAGTAAGGAAGAATTTCTTAACTATAAGACACCAAAAAAATCAGAAATCATAAAAAGAAAGATTTGTGATTTCAACCACATTAAATTTAAGAACCTTGGTTCATCACAGGTACTTTAAAGAAACTCAAAAGATAAGCCACACGCTAGGAGAAGATATGTGTAGCACGTAAGTGACAAAAGATAAACATCAAGAATATACCGAGTCCTGCATGCCTGGTGAGGTGGAGGGAGGGGAAAATAGACAAACAGTTCAGAAGAAAAATGAGAAAAAAATATGAACAGGCATAACCTAGTCAGTATCCAGGAAAGTGCAAAATAGGCAATGAGATCTGTTTCCTCCAGTCTCTCTCCGGGGCCTGGAGATGCTGCTTGGATGGCTGTCAGTGGCCCTGGACCTCTCCCTGGGAAGCCTGGCCTGTCAGCTCTGCAGAGCCCTTTGCTTTGTCCTTCCCTTGATGTCCTCCCACTCAAAGCCCAAGTCTGCTCCTGCCCCTTCCCTTCCTGTGCTTACCACTGGTGAGTGTGTCAGATCCTCCCGTTTCTAGAGATGCCTCCTCACCCCATCCTCAGAGTCTTCCCTTGCCGTCTCCCCAGGTCTTATCTGCCAGTGGGCTTTAGAGAGCATTATTGTTATTATTATTTTGAGACAAAGTCTCACTCGGTTGCCCAGGCTGGAGTGTGGTGGCACAGTCTCGGCTCACTGTAGCCTCTGCCTCCCAGGTTCCAGAGATTCTTCTGCCTCAGCCTCCTGAGTAGCTGGAATTACAGGTACGTGCCACCATGCCTGGCTAATTTTTGTATTTTTAGTAGAGAAAGGGTTTCACCATGTTGGCCAGGCTGGTCTTGGACTCCTGACCTCAGGTGATCTACCCACCCCGGCCTCCCAAAGTGCTGGGATTACAGGCATGAGCCATTGCACCCAGCCTAGAGAGCATATTTTCAATCAGAAAAGTAGTTCACTCCACCTCACAAGCCCAATGGTGAGTTTCAGCAGGGCCTCAGAACAGGCTTTGGATGGTAGGGTAAACATGGCTGACAGCTAGCACCTTCTAGACCAAGAGGGGCTCCCTCAGCTGGCCACAAAGCTATCCCTTCTCCCTAATGCGCAGCCCCACCGGACTACTATAACAAGCAGCTCACACAGACTGCAGCCAGGCCTGTAGAGGTGACTTTCCTGAGGGGCTGCCCACATGGCCTGCTCACTCAGGATCTTGCTGGCACTGTTTCTTAGGAGCTTACCTTGTTGGGAAACCTTTCCTGATTAGCCTTAAGGAGCCTCAACAGGCAGCTGAAAGTATGTCCCAGAATGCGCGAACTCACGCTCGGAATGAGAACTAGCTACAACTCAGCATGCCATGAATGTTTGCATCACTCCTTGTCCAATAAGTCAGCAGTCCCCAACCTTTTTGGTACCAGGGAACAGTTTTGTGGAAAACAGTTTTTCCATGAACAAGGAGGATGGGGTAGTTTCGGGATGAAACTGTTCCACCTCGGATCATCAGGCATTAGATTCTCAAGGAGCAGGCAACCTAGATCCCTCGTTCACACAGTTCACTGCAGGGTTTGTGCTCCTGTGAGAATCTAATGCTGCTGCTGATCTGATGGCAGGTGGAGCTCAGGCAGTAACGCTCTCACCCATCGCTCACCCCCTGCTGTGTGGCCTGGTTCCTAACAGGCCCTGAGGTTAGGGACCTCTGCAATAACTAACACATGCTAATCAGTTGGGTTTGTATGCTGCTTCCTAACTGGCTGCTCTTAGGAACTGGTGAAACCTTAAGTCAGGTGGGACTGAGCAAGCCCTTGGGTCGTGGTCTATTCTCCTTGCTGCTCTGCTCTCCTAAGTCTGGTTTGAGACTCCCCTCCCTCCCTGTGTGTCTCCTAAGCCAGTCCAGCTTCCAGGGGTCAGTGTTGTTTCTCATGGCCTTCATAAAAACAGCAGGCAGGGCGGGTTGCTGGCCGGCGATGGCTCCCCAGCACGGCTCTTGCCACCTGTATATCAAGATTTTACTTCTTTCTTTCTCAGTTCCTCTTTCTCGCTCTCTTTTTTTTCTGTTTTTCTTTCACTCAAAAAATCAAGCTTCCATTATGCACGGAGTCTTATAGACACTTGAGGACACACCAGTGAACTAAACAGTCTTAAATCCTTGCCCTCATGGAGATTATGTTCCAAATGGGGAGACAGGAAATAAAACGTGAAACCTATGACATGTTAAGAGTGATAAGCAGTCCCAAGAATAACTTCTATTTCCATGGCACCACAGCTGCAAAAACAGGGCATTTCACTGACCTCTTAGAGTAACAACCATGGATGAGGCAATCACTACAGGCTAGGCATTGCATTTAAATCGCTTCATAACCCCCGTGGGAGGTGCTATTCTTATCCCAGTTTACAGATGAGGACACAGGCACACAGGGAGACTCAGTGATTTCCCAAGATCATCCATCTGCTAAGAAATGGAGTCTGGATTTGAATCTGAAACCGTGGGTCTCCAGCGTCTTTGTTCTTCATCACTGTGCAGTGTGCCTCCCAGCTTCTGCCCTGGCCGCCTCCACACTCACGCAGCAGCCTCTGAGTACTCACTGCTGCATCCTCCACAGGGGAGGCAGCGCATGGTGTGGCCGCTGAACATATGGGTGATGAACGGGGTTCTCTGGTGGGACTGACGTGCCACTGTTCCTCTTCTGTGCAGAAGCCCCTGCCTGCCCTGCATGCCACCATCTAACCTAGTCCTGCCAGCTGCTGCCTGGTGGTGGCCATGCAGCCCTTTTGCAGCCCCCGCTGGGTGCGTGATTCACAGGGGTGCAGTGCTGCCCTGCCCAGGCTCAGGCCCTGGCCTGCACCAGCCTGAGACAGAGCGCTGGGTCAGAGCTGCCTCCTGTGGCTCCACTGCCCAGGGCCTCAACAGAGCAGGGCTTAGGGCGAGCCTCTGGGTATGTGGAGACAGCTGGAACTATTACTGGTAGAGGGTATTGACGGCAAGTTGTCCAGGTTCTTGACATTTTGAACAAAGAATTGGACAAAATGCACAGCAAAGAAAGGAAAGAATGAAGCCACTAAAGCAGAGATTTATTGAAAATAAATAGGGACAGGAAGCTGAACCCAGGAAAGAAACAGAGCACATATGCGGGTATGCGCGTGCACATGTGGGGGGGTGTGTGCACAGAATGTCTCATCAAAGCTCAGTATACGAGGCCATACAGCGGTGTTTGTTCCTCCCTGGCTTGTGGTGAGAAGACAGGAAGTCATCTCTAGGAGCATGAGTTACTGTGCTTTGAATAATAAGCTGTGTGACTTCGGGCAATTGCCCAACCTCTCTGGAGCTCAATGCCATTGTCTGAAAAATAGGGCTAAGAACTCCTTTCCTGGCTGGGTGTGGTAGGTCATGCCTGTAATCCCAGCACTTTGGGAGGCCAAGGTGAGCAGATCATGAAGTCAGGAGATCGAGAACATCCTGGCTAACATGGTGAAACCCCGTCTGTACTAAAAATACAAAAAATTAGCCAGGCGTGGTGTCATACACCTGTAGTCCCAGCTACTTGGGAGGCTGAGGCAGGAGAATCACTTGAACCCAGGAGGCAAAGGTTACAGTGAGGCGAGATCCTGCCATTGCACTCCAGCCTGGGTGACAGAGCAAGACTCTGTCTCAAGGAGAAAAAAAGATTTAGGGCAAGCAGGGGTGACATTTGCCAATTGCCAGAGCACGCTATGTGTAGTTAAAATCCTCTACTCTTTCAGTGATTGCAGCCAAAAAAAGAAAAAAAAATCCTCCACTCTGTCTCAGAAACATTATTCTGTAAAGTTAATGTGTCCCATGAAGGGTCTTTGTGGTGACTCATCCCATCACTTCCTCCACTCCCACCAAGAGGTGAGGCCTGGGGAGCACATCAGGTAGCAGGTGTCTGACAAATCTGAGGTGCAGGGCGAGGGCTCCCGCCTCTCTGTGTTTAAACAGGGCCCTGCTGCACACCTCACCACTGCCGGTTGGGAAACAGCCGCACCATAAGGCCTCTCCCCAGGCTAGTGTGGAGCCCAGCAGATGTGCCATTTGCCTCCATAGCAACAGATGTGACCCTAAAACCAATGAGGTTCTTGCCCTGAAAGGCTCCACTGGCTTCTGAGCCTGTGTCTAAAGAGAGTAGGCAAGGATTCCAGATGCATGGAGAGATGAACGCTGTTACTAAACCCCTCTGCTGGCATACGCTTATTTCCTTTATCCTCCCATCAGCCCTGTGAAGCATCCACCACTTTAGTGCCGAGGAAGCTGAGCCTTAGAGAGGCCAAGGCCTGTGTCTCAGCCTCCCAGCCGGCGGGCAGCAGGGCTCAAATCGGAACCCAGATTTATTGGACCCCAAACCATAAGCTATGACAGGGCTCATTTTTAAAAATTATTTTGTTTTATGTTATTTTATTTTTTGAGACAGAGTCTCACCCCGTCGCCAGGCTGGAGTTCAGTGGTGCAATCTTGGCATGCTGCAACCTCCACCTCCTGAGTTCAAACGATTCTCCTACTTCAGCCTCCTAAGTAGCTGGGACTACAGGCACCTGCCGCCATGCCCAGCTAATTTTTGTATTTTTAGTAGAGACAGGGTTTCACCATGTTGGCCAGGATGGTCTCCATCTCTTGACCTCGTGATCCGCTTGCCTCGGCCTCCCAAAGTGCTGGGATTACAGGTGGGAGCCACTGAGCCCGGCCTTGGCTCATTATTAACCTGGCCATTAAATACTTCCTGAGTTCCCCTCGTCCCCAGAATTGTTGGGGATATGAAAGGCACAGGAGGCAGGGGCCGGACCTCACAGGGCTGGGGCAGACCTAAGGTGGGATGAGAGCAGAGGAGCCCTGTGGCTGGGGTTCTCCACTCTTCCATCATGCTCTGTCCAGCAGGGTGTCTGGAGGGAGCCATGGGGATGCGATGACCTGGCACAGCTCAGGATGGGAGAGACCATTGTCAGCCAGGGCCGGCAGGACCGTGTGAGTCATCCTAGTGGGTGAGGGGTCCTCTGGGGCTCCGGGAACTGTGAGTCCATGATTCCTGGACACGTGAGGAAGCTGGTTAGGAGCTCAGCCAGAACTGAAACTCCCAATCCAGGGCTCTTTCTACTCCCACCATGTCTGAGCTGAGACTTGAAGGGGTGGGGCATGGGTGATTCTGGTCCCAGGGAGCAGAACCTGGGGTCTCCACGTTTTCCTCTGGCTCTGCACTGACCTGCCCTTGCTAAGCCCACTGGGCAGGGTGAACAGCTGTTTCCATTTTCCCCGCAGCCTCTGTTCTGGGAACCAGGCCAGCATTCATAGCCTTTCCCCTCCTTTCCTTTTTGTAATAGAAACAGCGTGATCGGGGACTCACTGTTTGGCTAAACTGGAGGTGAGGCTTCTCGGAGGCCACTTCCCAGTTTTCTATGGCAGCTGGATTCCACTCTCCTGAGGCCAGCGCTCCTCCCTGAGTTCCCTCTCTGCAGTCTCAACCCCCCAGTGCCCTTTGTCCCCTAAAGCGAGCAGTCTCTTGTCAGTCCAACACCTCCAGGGCATGGTGGGGGGGTGCCTGGAGGAGTGTTCCAGGAGAGTGTCCCATCAGCCAGGTGCCCTGAACCCCCTTAAAATGGGTATGATGTGACAGTAACTTAGAGACCACTTATGACTTTAGGAGTTCTGAGAACTGTCTAAGGGCTGATCTGAAGCCAGGGAGGAAAGTCTTCATTCACCTCTGTCCCCAGCCCCTCCCCCTGACTCTAGGACTCTAGTGGCTGTTTTTATTTGCAGTTCAGCATCCAGGATAAGCGGGGCTCCTTTCGGGAAGGACGTGCAGCGGTGTGCTGCTCGCCACCTAGGAGCGCTCATGCTGACGGCGAATTGTTCCACACAGTGCGCAGCACATTCCTTTTGCAGCCTCTTGTTTTCTTAAGTGATTTCTACAACTGTTTCTGTGGAGGTGTCTATCTAAATAAGCTCCTCTTCTAGGCAAACTGGAGGGGAGATGGATTCACTATCCTCAGAAATCAGGAAGCATGAAATGATGCTGGCTCTGCTACCAGGGTACACGGAGCAGGGGCCAGCGTGGTGTGCAGCTGCCAGCGCAGGGCCGGGAGGAGGCAGGCACTGATCACAGCCCTCGGGTGGGTGGGAAGTGCCCTCGCCCCAAGCTGGGACTGCGCTCAGCATCTTCCATGCCTTTATGTAGCTCACCTTTGATCTCCAGGTTTCTGGAAGTCACCACTGCACCCTGGGTCACCTTAAGCTTCTTCACAGAGGACCCATGTGATTCTGGGTTACATCACTTTCACCTCAAGATCGTGACTATTTTCTTTTCTTTTCTTTTTTGAGGCAGAGTCTCACTCTGTCACCCAGGCTGGAGTGTAAAGGCACAATCTCAGCTCACTGCAACCTCTGCCTCTCAGGCTCAAGCAATTCTCCTGCCTCAGCCTCCTGAGTAGCTGGGATTACAAGTGCCTGCCACGATGCCTGGCTAATTTTTGTATTTTTTAGTAGAGACAGGGTTTCACCGTGTTGGTCAGGCTGGTCTCCAACTCCTGCCCTCAGATGATCTGCCTGCCTCGGCCTCCCAAAGTGCTGGGATTACAGGCGTGAGCCACCACATCCAGCCAACTGTGACTATTTTCCATATCATGAAGTTATAAAAGGACAGTGGAATCTCACAGTCATTTGAGAGACAATACTTTTTTTAGGCCATATGGATGTTTTATACCACAGAGACAGTGTGAGCCAGGCTAGGAAGTCTGGTCAGAGACACTTATTTTATTTTAAATTTATTATTATTATTATTATTTTTGTAGAAATGGGAGTCTTGCTATGTTGTCCAGGCAAGTCTTGAACTTCTGGCCTCTAGCAATCCTCCTGTCTTAGCCTCCCAAAGTTTTAGGATTACAGGTGTGAGCCACCATACCCATCCAGACACAGTTAGGAGCCATCTGCTGTAGGCAAGACAGCCAAATATATCTCAGATTAAATCCTGGCTCTGCTCTGTGATTTGGGGCAAATTAATTAACCTCTCTGTACTTCTGTTTTCTCATCTGCCAAAGGGGAATAATAAAACCTATCTCACTGTGCTGTAAAGATTAAATAAGGAAATGGATGCACACTACATCACATAGTACCTGGCACATAGCAAGTCCTTAACCAATGAGAATTCTCTTTCTCTTCTAAAACCTGGGATGCCTGAAAAGTCTAGGATTCGGAATCTCTGAATATTTACTAGTAGAGTTGCCCAGGGAGGATCAGAAATATTTGGGAAAAAAGTTAGAAGGGAAATGGCCTCGATGAGGATGTCATAGTCATCAGCAACCAAGGATGTGAGAAGTTCTTTAGCAGAATTTAGATTACCTCTTTCATTCAAACCCTAGTGAAGATGGTTTACAGTATGACTACAATGACAGAGAAATGAGAATCTTTTCCATTTGTGATATAGAAAAACCCTTCCCTTAACTGGTGGCCACATGCTGTAGGGAGCTCAATACCATTCTCCAGGTACATGGGGCCAAACCTACATCCTGGTTCTGTCTCTTTCCCCAGCCCTGCTCCTCTGCAAGAGGTGAAAGTCTTTATAAGCGCATGAGAATAACTGCTCAAAATCACTTAGAGGTTTCCTCCAAATTCTCCTGATCTCCAATAAAACAGAAATAATTGAGGGCATGTGACATTACCCTTGGTCACTGGTGATTTAGAGCTTCTGTCCACTGCTCCTTGGATTTGCTGATTCTCAAAGGTAGCCCAGGCAGAGGCCTTGTTGAGAAGGTTTTCCTTTAATAACGCACATCCACACACACAAAACACAGGCCTTCCTGGAATTGTCAAAAGAGAGAAAACGCAGAAAGGACTTGGACCAGAAAGTTTATTGCAGCTTTATCCTAAACAACCCAGATGCCCATCAACAGGAGAATGGTAAACAAATTATGGCATATTTATACAATGGAACATTACACACCTATGATAAAAACAGCAAATTTCTGAAAGGTGAACCTCATAGTCATGATGTTGAAAGAACAAGACACATATAAAAAGTACATACTGTGCAATTCTATTTACATGAAGTTCAAGAATCAGCAATGTTGATCCTAGACGATGAAAGTCAGACAGAGGTTACCTTTGGGTGAGCATGGTTACCTTGGACTTGGAAGAGGCACAAATAGCTTTCTGGAAATATGGAAAGGTTCTGAATCTTGATTTGGGTGGTTCCATGGGTGTATGCAAAGGTAAATATTCACAGGGATGTGTGCCCAAGAATTGTGCATTTTGTGGCATATAAATTAAAAATGTAAAAATATTGAAAAACAGAAATTGGAGAAGTGTGAAAATGTAAGCTTAAATGAAGGCTGTTTAACCTGGAGCTGACTTCAGAAACGACTACCAGAAACCCCTGTAACCTGCTTCTCCTTTAGGGTCTGCGAACACAGGACTGAGACACTCCCGCATTCTGACCCTGGCACCAGCAACACACTTCTGGCCATCGGATCGTGTCAAGTAATGATCACAGGATAACAGCCCTTCTCACAGTTCAGCAGATAACAGTAAGTCAAACTTTTGCCCCAGTTGAACATCTTACCTCCAGGTACACCCCCATTTCCCCTGAATGCTCTGAACCACTTGCCAGTCACCCAAATCACCGTCTGTGACCCCTACTCACCTGCATTCCACATCCGATCAGTCTCCAAGCCCTGTCCATTCATCCTTGATAGCTTCAACACTCCTCCACTCCTCTTCAGCCCAGTGTCTTAAATCTACTCCAACACCCTCCTCCTAGATGATGCGCCCGCCTCCCACCTGCTCTCCCAGACTCCTGTGGTCTTGCCTTCCTTCAATGAACTTCCCAACTGCTGAAGAGATCATTGCCCTAAAATGCAAATCATACAATATTTGAAAGGCTCTTCTGACCTCCCAGGATTCACCCAAGCTCCTGGCATGGCTTACAGGCTCTAACCCATGATACAAACCAGGGTGGGGCACTGTCCTAAGTGGTAGAATTAATTACGGCAGTGAATGAAACAAAGCTCCTTCTCTGATGGGATTTGCCATTTTGTAGGGAAGTATAGACAACAAATACATGAGATGATGTGGTACGTGTGTGAAAGACAGAAAAGCAATATAGGAGACAGGGAGTGATGTGAGATTCTGTGTCCGCTGGGATGGTTAGGGAAGGCCATTCTAATGAGGTCACATTTGGGCAGAAGTCTGAAGGAAGAGGCTGCTTGCCACCCCACACAGCAAGGGTGTGCCACAGTCATCTGCTCTCCTGGCAGTTCTAACAGCAGGCTGGGTTCCCCAGGCCTCTGCGCCTGTGCATGCACACTTCCTTACCCTGCAGTTCTCCATACCACCAAGAAGTGAGACTTAACCTCATTTGCAGGCTAATAAGCATGCATGCCACAATTTCACGGATGTTGGTAGAAGACATGAGGCTCCTGGGTCAGAAAAGAAGGACACTTTCTTCACTTCCAGCAATAGTAATAGCCTGAGTGTCAGCATTTTTGGAAGGGTTTTCTGACCCCAAGTGACCCAATACCACCATTCAGTGAGATAGGTGAAATCTGAGTAAGAGAGTAAACCGTTGTGGAAGGCATTGAGACCACAAAAATTAAGATGAGAATAGTTGAGAAAAAGACGCTTGGAATTGACTGCAACATTTACAGAGCTTTGGTGTCAGCAAAGGCCTTGGTATTAGGTGATGGAAGCCAGGCACTATGCGGTTCCCGCCCCTGAGAATCCGCTCAGGGCATCCGCTCAGGGCCAGCTGGGGAGATGGACGTGTCAGCAGATAAAGTGCAAGGCTGTGCTCTCAAGCTCTGGTGGCGATGACACGAAGGGCTATGGAAGCCCCCAGGATGGGTAGGAGGGGCCATGCAGGCTCGATCTTGACGGATGGGCAGGAATTCACCAGAAAGACTTAAATATTGGTCTTGAAAATAGCACTGCATACAAGAGAAAAATACATGCATTTATGAGGCAAGAGTCCCTGAAATTTCACAATTACACAAAATGACGTGTGTTTTTTGGTGGGGGAAGAGGATGTGAAATTCCCTACAGATAAGCTTAGAGTAGCTGACCAGATGAGGCGAGATTTCTTTCAGGCTCTGCCTAAACAATGAATGGACAGAGAGGGCTGCTGGGCTGCTGGGCTGCTGAGGGAGTGGGGGATGTGCTCTAGGGTGTGGCTGGCTGTGGTGCTCTCCATCTGGGAACAAATCCACCCAGGGGCAAATCTGCAGCACCTTTGCCACAGCCAGAATCCCCGGTGGTTCCTCTGTGAGCACATGCCCTGAATTCCCCCTGGCCTGCACATGACACCCAGTTGACAGGATTTCAGAGCCAATGTTGCTCACACGAGACTCTTCACTTGCGAAGCAATTTATGAAACCGTGGGGCCAGCGATGGCCACCTTTGCATCCTAGAATCAGGATGACCCTAACACATCCCATCCCCAGCATACACCACTGCACTGCCCTGAGGCTGGCCTCTGTCTTTTGAGAGCTACTGAGCTCTGCAGAGATGCAGGTGAAGGGAGCCACAGGCTTATCAATACGGCAAGGGCTTAGAGTCACTCCTCTGACTGCTTATCTGGCAGGTGAAAAAATGGAGGCCAGAGCAGGCAACCCCTAACCAGGGCAGTGTACCTGCTTGGTAGGTGAGTCTCTCCTTCCCTCAGTCCAGTGGCCACTGTCTCTCTCTAGCTGTGCCTAGGCTGATTTGGGGTCTTTTCTCTGGGCTCCCGTGACCACTTCTGCTGCGCCTTATCTGAGCCCTAGCTGCTCACTGGAAACCACGCATTAACCTGTTTTCTCCTTGCTACACTGTGAGCTCCTGAGACAGGCCTGCGTCTTTCTCATCCAGCACTTGGCTGGAGCCCCATGTGTGCGTGTTGAATAAGCAATTCAATGGGTGAATGCAACAAGCCTGGGCGGGAATGGGTAGTGCTCTTTTGGGTCATGGCTTCTTAAAGGCAAACAACGTGGGTTTCACTGGACCTTATTTCAGAAAAAAAATATATGTCTTATAAAAAGTAATGTTCGGCCAGGCGTGGTGGCTCACACCTGCAATCCCATCACTTTGGGAGGCCAAGGTGGGAGGATTGCTTGAGCCCAAGAGTTGGAGACCAGCCCTGGGCAACAGAGTGAGAGCCTGTCTCTTAAAAAAAAAATTGGTTAGCCATCGTGGTGCATGCCTGTGGTCCCAGCTACTTGGGAGGCTGAGGCAGGAGGATCCTGGAGCCCAGGTGTTGGAGGCTGCAGTGAACCACGACTGTGCCACTGCACTCCAGCCTGGGCGACAGAGGAGACCCTGTCTCAAAAAACAAGTAAACAAAGTAAAATAAAAAGTAATGTTTGACTTGAACTTACAAGCTAAAGAATGGAACCTTTCCTTTTTGAATCTTTCAGTAGAAGTGAGTTGACTGTGCTATTTTGATTCTGCGGCTCCTTCATCCTTCTCGCTCCACCTCCCAGCAACGCAGTCCTGTCCTCCTAGATGCTTGTGCCCCAGCGTGGGATATGGGATTTGGGGAAGCTGGGCCAACTGGGCGACTTATTCACTGCCTGCTGGAGCAGGAGGCAGGGCAGGGGCAGGCAAGAGGCAACCCCAGCCTGTGCCCGGCTTCCCCGAGGCGTTTGCCTTGTGCGGCTGCTGAAGCAGTGACTCCTGAGTAAACCAGCTTTTCCGGGGAGGCAAGGGACGGGAGAAGAGCGTGGAGAAGGCAGTGGTCACGCGACTCGCCTTCTGCCAATGCCGTCCCTTTCTCATGCCCCAACCCTCTACTATGAGCTTTGACATTTTCAGCTCTAGTGTGGTTAGGTTCTACAGGAAACAGGAAACATGGTTTAACAGGCATCCCTTTAAGCTTTAAGCATAGCCCAGGCCCAGTTCTAGCTAGAATGAAGTTTTGCATAATGAATAGATACCAGATTCCTCTGAAGAGCTCTTGCCCCCAGACTCGGTGGCCGCATTCACAGTTACCTTGCAGGCACGTGCATTTGCTCCTCACCTCTTAGGAAATGGCCTTTGCAGGCATGAAAAAACAAATACCTCAAGTTCCCCTCCTGAGCCTCTTAGGCAACATGAAAAAACTACATACCAATCCCAAGAATGGAAGCTGGTTTGGTGTTTCACCTCACAAAAGGCTGGCCCCACTGTGCTCACCCAAACGGCAGACCTGTGAAGATTCTGTTGGGCAGGAGCAGGATCCACTTGGAGCAGCTCTGGGCCTACGAAAGGCAACGTATTCATGTTTAAGCACAAGGGTAAACAGCGCATAGCAGTAGGTTACAGGGATCATTTATCTTCCCACTGATGACAGACATGAGCTCTGGCCCGGGACCAAACTTCTTATCCTTGAAAAACACATTTTACAGATTGCCGGCAGAGACAGCCAACCCAGATTAAGCTGCCAGACCTAACTATTTTAGATCTTCCTCCTACTCCTCTGGAAAAAAAAAAAAAAAAAAAAAACAACATAAGATAACGATTTTTGTCCCTGAAAAACAATGAGAGGAACTAAAGGAAAGCCCGGAGCTCTGTTCTTAGGGGTCTGCTGCCCTCCAGAAAGCCCCGTGTACAACTTCAGGCTGCGCATAACAAGCCAAATGTTTGCATCTCAGAAGAATTCTAATAGGATTCCTTCAAGTGGCAGATTCCCGAGGACATTTCAGGATTTATTTACAGAGCGTTAACTTACTTGTCATGGAAACTGAAGGGCAGGGAAATTTTGAGCTGGCATTTTGGGAGTGCCACCCTCAAAGGGTGATCAACCAGAAATAAAGATAAAGTGCCTTTGAAACGAGAAATGTGAAGTCATGGGGACAAAGATTTGCTTCATAGGCACCGTTTTAGAAAAACATCTCTAGTGTAAAGTGAAGCCCAGAAGTATATTTTACTTTCTCTTCACTGACTATGTAATTAATATTTCAGTGACTGACAATCTTCAGTTATCACCATAAAATTTTTCTAGAAATCACCACATAAACTGGAGCATCATAAAACACGTTTCTGAAAACTGGATGTTTTTTACCATAAGAATGAGGTTATTGTCAGGTGCAGTGGCTTATGCCTGTAATTCCAGCACTTTGGGAGGCCGAGGCAGATGAAACCTGTCTCTACCAAAACTATAAAAATTTAGCCAGGTGGCGGGCACCTATAATTCCAGCTACTCAGGAGGCTGAGGCAGGAGAATTGCTTGAACCTGGGAGGTGGAGGTTGCAGTGAGCCGACATCACGCCATTGCACTCCAGCCTGGGCAACAAGAGCGAAACTCTGTCTCAAAAAAAAAAAAAAAGAGGTTATAAATTTGGACTTAACATTCCTGATTAGGGACTTGACATCAAGCACATCAGATATGATTTGAAGATTTCTGTCAGGAATGCAATAAAAAAATAGCTCTAAACTCTGTGGTCATTAATAAATAGTAAGCCAGTGTTCCAAGCACTATAAAGTGGGCATTGGCATGCTGTCTGCATCCCACTGGTCTCCTGTTACTGCACCTGCTGCCTCTTGCTTGACCATAGGCTGTTGATGGAAACTGAGGACTAAACTGATAAGGCCCACCAAGCTTATCTTGCCTTGCTTGCTTTTAGTCGCTTGCTTCTAGCTGATTTTAAAATCCATATGGCTAAATAATATATATCTGCCAGTAGCTTCCTTATAGATAACATCTCTAAGGCATTGCTTACCATGGTAACAGTTGTTTTTTAGGATGTTGGGGTCAGCCTTGTCCACTTCAAACCGGCTGAGACCACCGATCCTTCAATTGAACCTGTGTGAATGTCCAATTGATATGGACAGGAGACAGGAAAATACCGGGTTAGAAGAGGGTGGTTCCTTGGCAAAGGCCCCACTCTCAAGCCTGGAAACCCACAGCCCGAAGTGGGAACAAGCATTCCTGTTTTCACACCCAAATGTTGCCTTTTGGTCTGCCACGCCCCCTATCTTATACACATATAAACCCTAAGCCCCAGGCTCTACAAGCAGATGAGCAGACAAACAGAAGAGCAGAAGAGCGGCAGGATGATGTGGCAGAGAAGGAGAGAAGAGAAGGAGCATCTGAACATCAAGATTTCAGCTGGTGCAGTCAGGGAGGAGAGATTGGCCATTGGACGGCTAAACTCCAGGGGAAAATCATCTTCCCATTCCATCCCCTTTCCAGCTCGCCATTCATCTTGCTGAGAGCCACCTCCATTACTCAATAACACCCTCCTCAACCCCGCTTTGGGCTCATACCTGTAATCCCAGCATTTTGGGAGGCCAAGGCAGGTGAATCACCTGAGGTCAGGAGTTTGAGACCAGCTGGCCAACATGGTGAAACCCCATCTCTACTAAAAATACAAAAATTAGCCAGGCCTCGTGGTGGGCACCTGTAATTCCAACTACTCAGGAGGCTGAGGCAGGAGAATCGCTTGAACCCAGGAGGCAGAGGTTGCAGTGAGCTGAGATCACGCCATTACACTCCAGCCTGGGCAACGAGAGTGAAACTCCGTCTCAAAACAAAACAAAACAAAACCCTGCATTCACCATCCTTCAAATCTGTGTGTGACTTGATTCTTCCTGGACACTGGACAAAAACCCAGGTACAAAGAAGGCACTGAGCTGGTTAACACTTAAGTCATCTGCAGATGGCAGAGCTAAAAGAGCACTGTAGCACATCCACTGGGGCTTCAGGAGTCACAGGCTCCCACCCCTAAATGCTACCGGTGGGGCCGGAGCCCAAAAGCGCTCACCCTGATTCCTACACCTGCCTGTCTGTGTGCTCCCCCTTCCATAGGGGTTTGAGCACACATGGTGTGTGTGAACAGACTAGCCATACTCTTGTTGCATGTCCTGCAAGGAGGTTCAGGGACCTCTCCCGTTTCACAGTGGGTGACCTTTTGATGTTGGAGGGCCAAAAACTCCACCCTCAGGTCACAACTAATGATGTCATTTTGTTAACATGCATCCTGTGAAGAGCCATGAAGTTTGACTGCACTTGTTTGGATCACCCATTGCCTCGTTTTCCTTTGCTCCAGTCACCTTTCCCCATACCTCAGACCACCTTGCTTCTCTATCCCATAAATATCCCTAAAGCCTCTTCTTCAGGGGGGCAGAACTGAGAGGCATTCTTCAGCTCCTCATTTAGCTGCCTCATGAGTGAAATCTTCTCCACTGCCAAACTCATCATCTCAGTGATGGGTTTACTATGTAATGGGCAGAATGTACCTGGCCAGTAATATGCTCACATCTATTTTGTCAATACACTAACATCTGAGGTAGGGATATTTTAGTCCCTGAGTTAAACAGATAGGGAAACTGAAGTTCAGGAATACACAGCTGGTTGGAAGCACAGCAGAGACTTAGCAAATGGGTTTTCATTTGATGCTTAAGTCCAGTCACTTTCCACAGTACCATAGTGTCCATCTCTGAAGCCCTGCTCATGACACAGTGGAGATTGTGCATTTGCTTGTCTGGCATCTAAGTGAACAAACACTGATTTACTTATTTGAGACAGGATCTCACTCTGTCACCCAGGGTGAAGTGCAGTGGCACAGTCGCAGCTCCCTACAGCCTCAACTTCCTGGACTCAAGCGATCCTCCTGCCTGTCTCCTGAGTAGCTGGGACTGCAGGTGCATGCCACTATACCTGGCTAATTTTTTTATTTTTATTTTTTGTAAAGACCTTTTCTCACTTTGTTGCTCAGGCTGATCTTGAACTCCTGGGCTCAAGTCATGCCTGCTCCTTGGGCTTCTTAAATGCTGGGATTACAGGCGTGAGCCACCAAGCCTGGCCTGGGATGGTACTCTAAGTGCACATACATTCTAGCTTCCCAAACTACTTTTTTTTTTTTTTTTTTTGCTGCTCTTTCTAAATCAAAATGCTTTTCTATATTGTTACGTGGAAACTGTGGGCTGTATAAAGTTATAAAGAATATTTTAATAAGATATTACACCCAAGAAAAGTGCAAAACACATTACAATATAAATGTGACCTGGCACATAGAAAAAACATTTACTTTGCTATACTCTCATTTGTTTTTTCCCCTAGAATTTAAATGAGAGTTTTTTGGGACCAGATTTTTAAAATAAACAAATGAACAACTGTTCCTAAGAAACCTTAGCTGACACCTTTTTTGTTTCTATGTTAAAGTTCCCAGCCAAGGTTTTCAACGTCTTTCCCCTGACCTCAGAACTGCTGGAAGTGGTGCAGTGCTGACTGACAGTTTGTTGACAAGAAAGGCAACACTTCACTGGAAAGCATAAAAGCGTGCTCCAGATCATAAATGAGACTTTTAAGAGGAAATGCTTGGTGCATTTTGACAGTGGGATTGAAGAACATTTCTTTACAATTCTTAAAGTTTTGTTGATTTTTTACAAAATGGAATTCAAATGCACAGAATGCAGTTAATAAAAATTCTTGATTCATGGCACACTATCATCATCAGCCCGTGCATGGCCTTCTTTTACTTTATGTCACTTTTATTTAATAATGAACACCTGGTGAAACCAAGGCCCAACCAAGAACTAGAATATCACCACCATTTTACCTTGACCTAAGGGAAAGGGAAGGGTCCCCGGTCTATCTCTGCTGTCTGCCTCTCTCACATAAGTTACTCTTCTAAATCTGGTGTTTGTCATTCCTTTGCTTTTTAAACATGAATTTTACCAAATATGCTTGAACACCTAAAACATATGTAATTGAATCTTCTCAGGCTAGAGTAGTCTTCTCTAGCGTGTTCTTTTCACTCATCAGTGTTTCTGGAACATTCATGTTGTTGGTAAAGCTGTAGTTCATTAATTTTCACCTCTGTATTATAGTCCTTTGTGCAACTCTACTAAAATTTATATTTTTTCCTCCAATAGACATCTGAGTTCTTTCTATTTCTTTTTGTAAGAGAAGCTTCTTGCTTAGAACATTTTTCTATTTCATATTAGATGGGTGCTAATGTTTCTCTTGGGTATATACCTAGATGAGGAGTTACGGGGTCTTCAGGCATGAACAACCTTACAAGATTATGACAAATTATTTTCCAAAGTGGTTATATTAATTTACATTTCTACCAGCAATGTGATCACATTGATTCACATTCCCTTCAAACTCAATATTGTCACACACAATTTTTATCAATAGGTGTAAAATGGTATCTCTGTGGTTTTGACTTACATTTCCCTGATAATGAGGTTCAACAGTCCTTCATGTTTTTTTAGCTGTATGTATTTCCTCATCTGTGAAATGTGTTTGAATCTTTTGCAGTTTTGTCAGCTTTTTTCCCCTTTTTATTTGTTTGTAGGAATCCTTATCTATTCTGCATGCTAATCCTTTGTATTCTAGTAACTTCAGTTGGAATTTTTCTTCTTTCTTTAAAATATTTTTATTACATGTTTCGTTGACTAATTCCAATGTATCTGAATTTGTGAATATTGTCTCTAGTGGTTAGCATATTTTTGGGTGTTATTTAGGAAATTCCTCCCTATTCTAAGATCAGAACAATATTAGCTTATTTTTCTCTAAAAGTGAAAGTGTGCTTTTAACATGTAAGCTCTTAATCCTTCTAGGTTTGATTTTTGTATATGGTGTGAAGTAAGATCTGATTTCATTTTTCCACATGGATAACCAGTTTTTCAGCTCCACTTGTTATTCAATCTTGCCTTCTCCAGTTCTGTACTTCCAGCCCATCTTAAAAATTCAAATATGCATGAGTTTGATTCCTGGCCCTCTATTTCTGTCTACCAGTCAGCTCATTTATTCCTGCACCAAGACCACACTCTCTTAATTACTATAACTTTATTTAAAAATCACTGTATCTGCTAGAATAATTCTGCCCTCTTTATTTTTCTTCAGAAATATCTTGGCTATCTTTGACATCTGCTCCTCAGTATATATTAGGATCAACTTCTTATGTTCTATGAAAAATCTTTTGGGGATTTTGACTGTAATTCATTACATCTGTAGATCAACTTGGAGAAAATTCATGTGTTTATCATAAAAATGGGATCTTTGTCCATTTAGATGTCCTTTAATGCTTTTTGCTAAAATTTTATAATTTTTATGTATAGATTTTACACATCTTTGTTAGGTTTTTTTCCCCTAGAACTTAGTTTAGTGGTATTGTACATCAATAATATTAATATTTATTTTTTAAAATAGTTTTTAGATGGTGTCTAGTATATAGAAATGAAACTGAATTTTTATGTTGATCTTATTGAAATCTTCTAGTATGTCCAGGAAGTTATTTTTAGATTCTTTAGGGATTTCTACTGAGAACTAAGCTCTGATTTTTTAATCTTGCCCCAATTGCTATCTAAGGGGTCTGCGAAGTCATGTCCTCCAAAACATAAATTCTCATCAGATGGGTTTTATTTCTGATGTATAGTGTGTATATCATGACATACTTTCCAGTTTGACTCTGGCATAACAAGGAAGAAAATAAAAATATTTTACCCCAAAAGACGTTTCTCTGCCATATCTTGAAATGACCCTGCAAAGCCATCCCTTGTGGGAAAAATCCACATTGTATAGAGAATCTCTTCCCACTCATTTTTTTCCTTCCTTCCTTTCCAGATCCAGGAGATAATCAACTAAGAGCCAGACACTCTTTTAGGTCCTATAAGAAACATTTTACAATCTGTTGTCTCTGAAGTCTGGTACTGAGAGCTTCCTCTGCACAAAAAAGCTTGGTCTGCACATTTGTCTCCACAAACGTTTAGGCTTTATATTAGCCTAAACACTTCCTTTCTATTGATCCCAGGTCTTCAGATAGCCTCAACCAACTGTCAACCAGTAAATGTTAAAATTTACGTATAGCCTGGAAGCCCCCTGCTTTGAGTTGTCCCGCCTTTCTGAACCAAACTAATGTATTTCTTAAATGTATTTGATTGATGTCTCATGCCTCCCTAAAATATATAAAACCAAAGCAGTACCCCAACCACCTTGGGCACATGTTCTCGGGACCCTCTGAGGGTCATGTCACAGTCCATGGTCACTCATATTTGGCTCAGAATAAATCTCTCAAAATATTTTACAGAGTTTAATTCTTTGTCAACACTACTGTAGACAATCATATCATTCACAAAAAAATGATAGTTTTATTTCCTTCATTTCAGTTCTTATGTGTTTATTTTCCATATTGTGCTGCAAAAGAACTCTCTAAAATGCTGACTTGAAATAATGATGGCAGGCATCTTTACTTTGGTCCTGATTTTCAAAGAAAAACTTTCAATGTTTTCCTACTTAGTGTGATTTTTGTTGTGGGCGCTTTGTTTAAGATTGGATCTTAAGGAGACTCTTATTTAAGATTGGATCTTAAGGAGACTCTTGAAGTCCCACACAACATTGCTTTAATTCCATTGGCCAGAACTTAGCCACAAAGTTACACAAAGCTGCAAGGGAGGCTGGGAAATGTAGTGCTTTAGCTGGGTGGGCAAATGGAGTTCTGTCAATTCGATATAAAATGAAAGAATGGCTATCTGCCTGGTAATGAGTAGGCAGACTCTACCATATCTTTTGGATGTTGCCTAGAAACCAAGGTGGCCATTTAGGCCAGCGTCATATGGATATCTTGCAAGGTATAACAATGTCTTAGGCCTTTTCATGTAATTATAAAAACAAACAATAACATCATAAAAAAGTTGCAAAGGAACTTCCTCAGCCTGCTGTTCCACCCTACCTACTTCCTGATCTCAGAACTCCCATTGTGCCCAAACTAAGACTGCCTGCTTGTCAGGGAAAGAAGAGTAGAAACCACATCATGAAGATTTTCATGTCAAAATGAAAAATTGAAGTTTTAACCAGCTTTAATGACCAGTGCTATTTGTTACCCCACCACCCCTGCTTCCTTGTACATTGAAGGCATTTCCCCAGCCTAGGAAGCTAAGGCGCCATACATGGTAGGTTGTTTCCAGACAAATGTAGAGGGAATCAAATAAGTGAATGCCCAGGTAGCGTATTTTCAAAATACACTTCTGCAGTCCTCCACTGCTATATACTTTCCCCCATACTCACTGCAGTCTGGCCACACTGGGCCCTTTGCTGTTCCTCATTGTGATTTTAAAGTGCGGTAACTTAGTTAAGCTTGAACTACATTTCCCAAAATTCCCATCTCCTGCCTTGGCAATGGGTTCCAGAGAACAGACTTGGAAAGTAGCAGACGAGTGGCAGCCAGTAGGCTGTGAAGGTTGGCGTGGGGTGCTAGGCCCGTCTGCTGCTCCTCCAGCTGCCGTCAGGTCACCTTGGTCCTCTCTGAGTCCTGAGCCAGAAACACGGTGATCTCCAGTAAAGGCACAGGCTGCTTCCATGGTTCACCTGTGCGGTCGAGGTAGAAAACAGGGTGGGTTCCAGTTTGTCCTTCTGAGTTCCCATTTGTTCTCAGGGGTTCCAACTTGCCCTCACAGATTCTAGTTTGTTCTCCCCTTTCACATCCAGCTTTGCTTCCTGACTCCTGGTCTTGCTGGTCTACTGTGACTTTAGCTCCATCTCCAAATGCAGAGGCAACCACCTTCCATGTGCTTCCTCACCAGTTCCTGCAACTGTGTGAGGCCTAATCCATTTAAGGAATCCCTTCACAACATTCTACTACAACAGCTTCATAGTATTACTATTTAGTAGGGTAAATTCCTCTATCACCTTCTCTAGGAGTGCCTTGGCTATTTGGTGGGCTACTTTTTGCTCTTACATAACAATTTTAGAATCAGCTTATTAAGATTTCCCCAAAACGTTAGAATTTTGATTGGAATTCAATTGAATCTGTAGATCAGACAAGAGAGTTTCACAGTTTTCTTAGTAATAATTTTGCACATTTTATTTTTATCTCTAGCTTCCTAATCTTTTTTTAACTTTAGATGATGTATTTTTTTTAAGTTATGTTTTATAACTGTTGTTCTTGTACAGAAACAGTTTTTATATATTGATCTTATATTCAGGTATCTTTTTTTTTTTTTTTGAGACAGAGTCTCGCACTGTCACCCTGGCTGGAGTGTGATTGGTGCAATCTCGGCTCACTGCAACCTCCTCCTCCTAGGTTCAATTGATTCTCCTTGTCTCAGCCTCTCATGTAGCTGGGATTACAGGCGCCAGCCACCATGCCTGGCTAATATTTTTGTATTTTCAGTAAAGATGGGGTTTCACCATGTTGGCCAGGCTGGTCTCAAACTCCTGACCTTGGGACCTGCCTGCCTCAGCCTCCCAAAGTGCTGGGATTACAGGCATGAGCCATGGTGCCGGTCCTATCAGGTGTCTTTCTTAAATAATTCTAGTGGTTAGTGGTAGATTATTTTGGGTTTTCTATCTGGATACATAGTATGTGCTGATGACAGTTTAGTTTCTAATATTAGCTTTCTAATATTTACTTTTCTTGTTCTATTATGTTGGCTAGGATCCTCAGTACAATGTTATTTCATTTTACACATTGTATGAATGTGGCCTTCACTCAAACCTCTGTACCGCCTTGCTACTCATTCTCAGGTGATGAACTGGCTTATTTCACTGAGAAAACAAGTGTAGAGAGAACTTTCTTAGTTTAATCACCACCCAATCTACAAACAAATCTTTTAAACTTCTGTGTTTCCCTTCCAATACAATGAATGAATTGTGTTTGCTCTCACCATGATCAACCTTTCCTCTTGGGCACCTTCTTAAGGAGTTGGCTCTGCAATCACCCCACTTCTCATTCTTGTGTCAGCGTTTCTTTTTCTATTCTAAATGAATCAATCCTCTCAGCTTAAAAACATGCTGTAATAGCTTGTCTTAAGTACACAAAAATGCGTCCCTTGATCTCACATCTTCTTTCAGCTATTCCAATTCTCTGCTCCGCTTTATAGCAGAACATCTCAAAAGAATCATCCATACCTGCTAGTTTGCACACACTCACCTCAAATTTCTGTTGGACTAAGTAATGAAGTACTGTTGTTCCCAGAATTCCACTGAAGTAGCTCTTGTCAAGGTCAATAACCTCTACCTTGTTAAATGTAATGGTTGATTCTTACTCCTTATCTTACTTAATCTCTCCTCAGGATTTGACACTGTGTATGGTATAAATACATGGGGTGTGCTTATTCATTCATTTTTTTAAGAGGTAAAGTATTTGGCTATGATCAAAAAAAAAAACTTCAGCTGAATTAAATTTAAAGGCGTTTAATGAGAAATGAACAATTTGCGAATCGGGACCCCAGAATCACAGCAGGTTCACGGAGACTCCAGCACAGCCACGTGGTAGAAGATTTATAGACAAAAAAAGAGGAGTGAGGTACAGAACAGCTGGTTTGGTTACAGGTTGGTGTTTGCCTTATTTGAACACAGTTTGAACACTCAGCAGTATATGAGTGGTTGAAGTATGGCCACCTGGATTGGCCAAAACTCAGCGATTGTTACAGGCATGTACTCCTCAGTTAGGTTTCTGATCTTGTCTGTCTATTAATCTAGGTTACAGTTGGTCTACCAGGACTCAAATATAAAAGTACAGAGTCTTCTTGGGCCATATTTAGTTCACTTTAACAGCTGTATGATACAGATAAACTTCTATTTAAACTAAATTTTTCTGTTATTTACAACGAAATCCATTCTTCACTGATTTATAAGTTTATAGAATCTTAAAAAAAAAAAATCCCAACCAAAAAACTCTATTACTAGAAGCAATGCCAGGCATGGTGGCTCATGCCTGTAATCCCAGCACTTTGGGAGGCCAAGAGATCAAGACCATCCTGGCCAACATGGTGAAACTCTGTCTCTACTAAAAATACAAAATTTAGCTGGGTGTGGAGGCACATGTCTGTAGTCCCAGCTACTTAGGAGGCTGAGGCAGGAGAATTGCTTGAACCCAGGAGGTGGAGCTGCAGTGAGCCAAGATAGCATAAGTGCACTCCAGCCTGGCGACAGAGTGAGACTATGTCTCAAAAAAAAAAAAAAAAAAAAAAGAAGCAACATGGTAAAGTGAGGGGGGAAACTGAATTTAGAGTCCAGATGTACTTCTCCTTTGGGACTAGTGTGGATTTTGCTCCCACTCTCAAACTTACTACACTTCAAATCCATTGTGCTAAGAAGGAAGAAAACAATGGCAGAGACTGAGGTAACAGTGCATTTTCTCTACTAAACCTCTCCTCGGCCTGCCTAAACAAGTAGTTTGGCAATTGAAAACACAAAAGGGAGCTTCAGCTTCAGCTTCCCAAAGGTTGGATTAGATGCATTTTCCTTATTTTTCCTATTAAGTGCAACTAAAACTTAATAGAAAACAAACCTAAGATGTCTTTGAAAGGCAGAGATGAAGGAAGACTGGCTAGGGACCTTGGAACCCAAGAAACAACATGGTAGTGAGTTGTCTGGATTTTCTTCTTGCCTTATAAATCCTAGACCTGAAGCTGAAGAAACTGGCAACATGTGAACAGCAATAATGCAGACAGAAAAAATAAATCCCAACAAAAGTTGGTTCTTTCTAGCTAAAGGACAAGAAAAAGGGCAGCTTAGCAAGACAGAAAACTTTTAGGCAATAACTGCTCTACTCTAGCCCAGCACCACAGGAAAAAACTATGGTTCCACCCACACCCACACCAGCAGAGGCCAAATGACCACCACCAGCCATGGAGGCTTTAATGAGGTAGTCCTCCCTCTTTCTCTCTGCTGGAGTGGTGTCAGAAGCCTGCAAAACAGAAGGCATAAGAAAGACCCAAAGTCTCAAAACATAGTATACAAAATGATCAGGTTCCTATCAAAAATCACTCTTCATACCAAGAACCAGTTAGACATCCAATGAAGGAAAAAAAGACAGTGGATAACAACACTGAGATGACAGAGATGTTAGAATCATCTGATAAAGCCTCTAAAGCAGTCACATAAAAATGCTCCACAAATAATTACAAGCAGGCTTGAAGCAAATGAAAAAAAAATAGTGTCAGTGAAGAAATAAAAAGCCTCAGTAAATAAAAGGAAAACCAGATGAAAATTTTAGAAATGAAAAATACAAAAACCCAAAATTCAAAGGATAGTCTCAACAGCAGAACAGAAGACACGAGACGGCTCAGTAAATTGGAAGAGAGAGAAGAAAAATTTCCCAATTATGGCCAGGCATGGTGGTTCACACCTGTAATCCTAGGAATTTGGGAGGCTGAGGTGGGCAGATCACTTGAGACCAGGAGTTTGAAACCAGCCTGGCCAACATGGTGAAAACCCATCTCTACTAAAAATACAAAAATTAGCTGGGTGTGGTGGTGCGTGCCTGTAGTCCCAGCTACTTGGGAGGCTCAGACATGAGAACTATTTGAGCCTGGGAGGTGGAGGTTGTAGTAGCCGAGATTGCGCCACTGTTCTCCAGCACTCTAGCCTGGGCAACAGAGGGAGACTCTGTCTCAAAAAAAAAAAAAAATACAAAAATACAAAACAAACCCAAAAAATCTTCTTAGCTTGTCCTGGGGGGAGAAAAAGGAAATTACCCCATTTCTAGAGAGAAAATGGACTGTTAAACTTGAGTGACCATAACAAAACAATCTAACATTCACGTCCTTTGAGTCTTAGAAAGAGAGGAGAGGCCGGGCGCGGTGGCTCAAGCCTGTAATCCCAGCACTTTGGGAGGCCGAGGCGGGTGGATCACGAGGTCAAGAGATCGAGACCATCCTGGTCAACATGGTGAAACCCCGTCTCTACTAAAAATACAAAAAATTAGCTGGGCATGGTGGCACGTGCCTGTAATCCCAGCTACTCAGGAGGCTGAGGCAGGAGAATTGCCTGAACCCAGGAGGCGGAGGTTGCGGTGAGCCGAGATCGCGCCATTGCACTCCAGCCTGGGTAACAAGAGCGAAACTCCGTCTCAAAAAACAAAAAAAAAGAGGAGAAATAGGATAAAGTGGGGCCAAAAAAGTACTGGAAGAAATAATGGCTGAAAACTCCTTAAATTTGGCAAAAGACATAAACCTACAGATTTAATTACTGAGAAAATCCCAAACAGGTAAATCTGCTTTGCTTAATATATATGTATTTTCCATTTTCAATGTATTGTTTCCTTATTTTACGTGTGCTTTGGTTAACATATAAATTTAAATGTTAGAAGTAATAAGCTGATATATAAGGCAAACATAGTACATCACACTCAACAGAATATATATTTTCAAGCACATGAAAAAGTTAAAACTTTTGACCATAAACTAGGCCAGAAAGCAAGTCTTAGCAAATTTAAAGGACCTAATTATTGCAGAAACCACAATGTGATTATCTTAGTAGTCAATAAAAAAAAAAAAGAAAATTCCATATGTTTGGAAACATATTACTAAATAATTAGAATATCAAAGAAGAATTATGATGGGAAATTTGATTTAGAACTATGATCAAAATACTGCATATCAAAAACTTGTGAGATAAAGCTAAAGCAGTAGTTAGTAGAAAATGTAAAATCTCAAATGTGTATGTTAGAGGAAAAGAAAGGCTGCAAAATTAATGAGCTAAGTCACCATGTTGAGTTAGGGAAAAAAAGCAGCAAAACAGACCCAAAGAAAGTTAAATTAGCTGGGTGTGGTGGCATGCACCTATAATCCCAGCTACTTGGGAGGGTGAGGCTGGAGAATTTCTTGAACCTGAGAGGCAGAGGTTGCAGTGAGCCGAGAATGCGCCATTGCACTCCAGCCTGGGTGGCTAAGTGAGACTGTCTCAAAATTAAAAAAAAAAGAAAAAAAAAAAAAGGAAAGAAAATAGAAGAGCTAACGAAGACAAGAGTAGAAATTAAGAGAAATAAAACAAACATAAAAGAGCAAGGATCAATAAAGTCAGACTTGATCATTTGAAAAGAGATCAAACTGACACACCTCTAACAATATGGATGGAAAAAAGGCACAAAAATAATAGGAATGAAAGAAGGAACATATGTTCAGACGGTGCAGCCATTAGAAAGATAATCAACAGGCTGTGATCAACTTCATATTAATAAATTTAGAAATTCAGATGAAATGGAAAAATTCCTGGTAAAGAATAACTGAATGAGGAGAATAAAAAAACCTGAATAGTTCTATAAACAAAAGCAAGAGGAATCGTAATTTTTTTTTTTTTTTTTTTTTGAGACAGCGCCTCACTCTGTCACGCAGGCTGGAGTACAGTGCCTTGATCATAGCTCACTGCAGTTTTGAACTCTTGTGCTCAAGTGATCCTCCCACCTCAGCCTCCTGAGTAGCTAGGACTAGAGTTGCGTGCCACCATGACTGGCTAATTTTTCTGATTTTTTTTTTTTTTTTTGTAGAGACAGAGTCTTGCTTTGTTACCCAGGCTGGTCTTGAACTCCTAACCTCAAGTGATCCTCTTGCCTCAGCCTCCCAAAATGTTGGGATTACATGTATAAGTCATGGGTACCTGGCTGAATCAGCAGTTTAAAAATAATCTTCCCACAAAGAGAATTCTAGGCCCCAATAGTTTTACTGGTGAGTTCTATGAATATTAAAGGTGAACAATTCCAACTAATTAAATTATTTCAGAGTATAGAATAAGGGAAAATACTTCCCAACTTATTATATGGGCTTGGGAGAAGTTATCTGTGACACATATAACCAAACCATAGCATCCAGAATATTATGGAACTACAACTCATTGAGAAAAAAAGTAAAAATAACAACTAATTTCACAGAAAAAAAAATGAATATTAGGAAATGATGTTTAAGCCATCATAATCAGGGAAATTAAAATCAGTATGAACTATCTCACATTCACCAAACTGGCAAAAATTAAACAGTGAAACAATGCTAACCACTGATAAGACTGTGAAACCATGGTCTCCCTCATCTGCTACAGAGGGAGGATAGGTGGGTGAGTTAGTTCATTTTGTGTTGCTATACAGGAATACCTGAGGCTGGGTGATTAATGAAGAAAAGATGTTTAATTGGCTCATGGTTTTGCAGGCTGCATGAAAAGCATGGTGCATCATCTGCTTCTGGTGAGGCCTCAGGAAACTTCCAGTCATGGTGGAAGGCAAAGGGGGCGAGGTGCATCAAATGGCAAGAGCAGGTGCAAGATGAAGCAAATGAGGAAGTGCTACACTCTCTGTTAAACAACCAGATCTCGCGTAAACTGAGTGAAAACTCACTTATTATCAGGAGGGCAGCTCCAAGACTTTCATGAAAAATCCACTCTGATGATCCAAACACCTCTCACCAGGCCCCACCTCCAGTGTTGGAGGTCACATTTTTAATGTAAGATCTGGAGGGACAAAACAACCAAACCATGTCAATGGGTAGAACCATCGTGAAAGTGGTTTGGAGGCCGGGCATGGTGGCTCATGCCTGTAATGCCAGCACTTTGGGAAGCTGAGGCAGGTGGGTCATCTGAGGTCAGGAGTTTGAGACCAGCCTGGCCAACATCTAAAAACCCTGTCTCTACTAAAAAATACAAAAATTAGCTGAGCATGGTAGCGTGAGCCTTTAGTCTCAGCTACTTGAGAGGCTGAGGTGGGAGGGTGGGAGGTCTGGTATTACTAAAGTTGAACATGCATATATATTCTATATCTCACCAATTCCACTGTATTGCTTCATAACAGTGAAAGCTCCAAACAATCCAAATGTCCACCAATAAAATGGACACATAAATTATAGTATATTTATACAACAAAACCACACCTGTGAGGATTAGTAAACTATAGCTAAATCCATCAACATGGATAAACCTCAAAGTCTTGCAAGGAAAATAAGCAAAGAAACCATGATTTTATTTATAGAAATTCTCAAAGCTGACAATGAAAACCACACATTAATTAAAGTTACAAAGGAAAGGAGGCTAGCACAACATTTAGAATTAAGGATCCAATCAGGGAAGGGTAGTGAGGGAGCCCTGAGGAGCAGGGACAGTGTTGTTTCTTGGTCTGTGAACTGTACATGTATATTTTCATATGCTTTTAAATATATGCTATGTTTAATAATTATTTTTGACTGGTTCATTAGATTGAATAATGGTCATCAAAAAAAAAAATTCAAATCCTAATCCTTGGAATTTATATGTTACCTTTTTTGGATAAAGGGTCTCTGCAGATGTGATTAACAATAGTGACATGAGATCACTCTGGATTATCCACTGGGCCCAAAATGCCATCACAATTGTCCTTAAGAGAGTCAGATGGAAATTTCACACAGACACATAAGAAGGCAATGTGGAAACAGAGGTAGAGACTCGAGTGTTGTGGCCATAAGACAAGGAAGTGAGCACTACCAGAAGCTCAGGGGCAAGGAGTAGATTCTTCCCAGGACCTCTGGAGGGACAGAAGAAAACAGATTTGGAACTTTCGGCCTCCAGAGCTGTGAGATAACACATTTCGGTTGTTTTAGGCTATGAAGTTTGTAGCAATTTGTTACAGCAGCTTCAGCTGCCTGGGAAGGACTGCTAAAGAGACCCAGCAAAATCCCAGACATCTGCACAAGGGCCAGTTGGCAAAACTGAATGATTTTTTTCCAGCAATGTCTAGCAGCCTTAATGTAGGAAAAGAAAAAGTTGACAAAATGATCTGCAGTTAGGTTTCTGCTAGGCAAGGAAATAGAATATTGGTAAGAGAGGTTGAGTATATAGTAGGAAAGTGAAGGAGAAAGATCAGAAGAGATTGGGAGAAGGTGAGGAAATGAACCAGAAATCCTGGTATGATTAAAGAACACATGTAGTGGAATCATCAGAATGAGTGAACTGAAAAGATGGCTGGTTGTGGTCAGAAGAAATTCAGTTGAGAGGCAACTAAGGTAAAGAGGTTGGAGGTGGTTATAGAGATGAATGAATAAATGGAGACAAGGAAAAACAGACTTCCCAGGTTCTAGAATGATACTGTGATTAAAATACTAATCACTTACCTGAGAACTCTAATAGGGTCATATAGCCTCCCCATCAGTTCTGATGCTAGATCATTAAGTGCTGTAAAAAGTCTTAAACAAATGTTAAGCCAATTTCTTCATTTCATGAAACAATCTAGCAGTGGTCAGAATAGCCTTCATATTCTTCACAAGAGATAATGGCCTGAAAGGCCTTTCTGTAAGCAAAAGATCTACATGGCACTTTTTGACAATAGGAACTAATGCTACTGAAACTCTAATGTGCATACAAATCACCTGGGAGAACTTCTTAACATACAGATCCTGGTTCAGTAGGTATGAAATGGGCCCTGCATTTTTGCTAGCTTCAAAGTGATGCTGATGGCTGCCAGTCAGTGGGAAGAACCAGATTAAATATTTCCCTCTCTAAAAAGGGTGATCCTTAAAAGCATGGCCCATTTGGAAGTGATCTTCCCAGCTAGGGAATGAAGCTTCAGCATAGCCAATGGTGAATCTGTCATTTCCATCTCCTGGGATGGACAATAGCTAACGGAGTATGATGAATACTCAATTAGATCATCATGTTGTGACAGAGAATCAAACTGCCTTGTAACAGAAACATATATCCACTACAATAAGCAAATTTAGTAAGGGGGCAGTATACAAGATCAATATATAAAAATAAATTATATTTCTATATACAATCAAAGGATAATTAGAAATTGAAATAAAAATACTGCTTACAATGGCATCAAAAATATTAACTACTGAGGGATAAACCTGAGAAAACATGTACAGAACCAGTGTAACGAAAACTACAAAATGCTCCTGAGAAAAATTCAAAACCTATATAAATGGAGACCAGTACCATGTTCATGAGTTGAAACACCCAATATTAAGATGTCATTTCTTCCCAAGTTAATCTACAGATTCAATAGAATTCCAATCAAAATCCCAGTAGGACTTTTTGTAGAAATTGACAAGTTGATTCTAAATTCATATGGAAATGCCTCAGAAAATATTAAATAGGTAAAACAAAAAAGAAGACAGTTGCAGGGATAATACTACCTGATTGCAAGACTTATTACAAAACTAGGGTAAGGAATCAAGACAGCATAGTAGTGGCATCAACATAAATAGGCCAGTGGAACAGAATTAGAGTGCAAAAACTAACCCACACATACATGAACAACTTTTTCATTCATATATACAGACAAATGTGCAATTTAACAGAGAAAGAACAGCTTTTCAACAAATGGTGCTGGAATAAATGGTTATCTCTATGTCACAAGATATAAAACAGGTCTTTTCTCAGTACCTTGAACCATACATAAAAATCAACCTAAAATAGACTGTAGCCCTAAATGTGAAACCCAAATGATAAAACTTCTAGAGAAAAATAAAAATAGAAGACATTTGTGACTTTGGATTATAAAAAGATTTTATAGATACAATACCAAAAGCACAATCCAGAAGGATAACATGATAAATCTGACTTCTCAAAATTAAAGACTTCTGTTCTTTAAAAGACTGAGAATGAAAAGACAAGTCCAATATGAACTTATATCCAGAATTAAAACCACAATGAGTAACACTACACAACTGTTAGAATGGCTCAATTAAAAACAGCGTATGAGTGCTAAAGATGTAAAGTAACTGGACTTTCATACAAGGCTGGTGGGAATGTAAAATGGCACAAACACATTGGCAGTTTCTGAAAGTTAAACATATTCCTGCCACGTGATTTAGCTGTTCCACTCCTAGGTATTTACCCAATAGCCAGCATATGTCCACACAGAGGCTTTTATGTAAACATTCATTAGCAGCTTTATTTACATTAGCCCAAAGCACAAAACAACCCAAATATCTACCAGCATGTGAATGTGTAAACAAATTGCAGCAGTCCACATAACGAAGGAACACTCCCCAATAAAAAAGAAATGAGCTGTTGATATGCCTAACATGAATGAATCTCAAAATAATTATTTGGAGTGAAAGAAGCCTGGCAAAAAGGATACATACACTGTATGAATCCATTAACATACACCTCTCAAAAACGCACATTAACACCATGACAAAGATCAACGGTGGGTGAGAGGGATTACCAAGGGGCATGAGGAAATTTTGGGGGTGATACAGGTTAATTATCATGATGGGCTGACAGTTTCACCACATATATGAGACTTATTAAGCTGTATAATTTACATACGTGTAGTTTTTCATGTCAATTACACCTGAATAAAAATTCTAAAAAATCTAATTATATTCTTTAAAATTCAACTAGTGCAAGCTGTTGCTTGTAAATATTATACTTGTACAAGCAATATCTAAATTATAAAAATAAGAAATAGACTTTGTATGACAGTACTACAATATATAATAGTATTATTTTTGTTCAGTTGAATTCAACTGGTATTTTCCATTTATTTGTTCCACACCATAAGAATTGATATTGATCACATATATATTACTAGAATGACCAACATACAACGTAGTATAAATTTTTATGCTATAGTATGCTTAGTGTGTATAAATTTGTACTATACTAAAACAAAATTATGGTGATTATATTTCCAAATAAGTATATATTTTCTATTTTTCATACATTTCAATAACAATGATCACGTAGAAAGATCATAGAAAAGGATTTACTCTCATTTCCAAATACAGTGAAGAAACAAAATGATCATTATTTGCAGATGACATAATTATTCATATAAAAAGAATGTACATGTTAAAATTAACAAAAGGTTTAGAAAGCCTACCTCATAGACAATAGATAAAAATGGGTAGAAGTCTTTATCAGCAATAAACAAATACAATTTACTCTAGAATATATGTTACTTTGTATAAGAGCAGCAAAAGCTACAAGACATGTGAATCATAAATCGTTATGTGGAAAATTATAAAACTATTAAAGGGCATAAAAGATATAAATGGGGAGATATACCATGTTCATAAATACAAAGCCTTAGTATTACAAATATGACCATTCTCCTCAAATTGATCAATAAAGTCAATGCAGTTCTTTTCAAATGAAATCTTATGAAGGTTTTTAGGAACTTCACAAGCCAATGCAAAAATTCATAGGAGTATAGGGCTTCAAGATAGCCATGACAATGGTGAATAACTTGAATAACGATGGTGCTGTGGTGCTCATCCTATTAGTAATTCTTTTCTTATTAAATCTGTATTTAATAAAGAGTGTTGGGGCAAGATATGGTAGTGGTGAAGAGCATACAGAAAGAACTACAAATAATATGGAAATCTGATATATGACAGAGGTGAATAAACTTTTTTTTTTAGCTCTGTCTCCTAGGTTGGAGTGCAGTGTCACGATCTCAGCTCACTGCAACCTCCGCCTCCGAGGTTCAAGTGATTCTCCTGCCTCAGCCTCCTGAGTAGCTGGGATTCCAGGTGCCCACCACTACACCTGGCTAATTTTTCTATTTTTAGTAGAGATGGGGTTTCACCATGTTGGTGAGACTGGTCTCAAACCCTTGGCCTCATGTGATCCACCTGTCTCAGCCTCAAAAGTGTTGGAATTACAGGTGAGAGCCACCGTGTCTGGCAAGATAAAATTTTAAATAAAGGAGGTACTATGAAAATTGGATATGAGTATTAAAAATTTTAAAAACTGAGGTAGACACCTCGAATGTACAAAAATATATTCCCAAACTACTCAAAGTGAAAAAGCATATTCAGAAGAAAAAAGGTTAATATCTTTATGACACTGAGGACTTCTTAATACATAAAAATGCACCAACAGTGAAGAAGATAGTTACATTAATATTAAAACAGAAAACTTTTATATGACAAAAATCACAAAGTGAAATGCAAGCCATGGAGAGAGAGAAGACATTTGCAACCTCTATCTATGTCAAGAGGTTAATATCAAGAATACGTAAGGGCCAGGCATGGTGGCTCACGCCTGTAATCCCAGCACTTTGGGAGGCCAAGACAGGTAGATCACGAGGTCAGGAGTTTGAGACCAGCCTGGCGAACGTGGTGAAACCCTGACCCTACTAAAAATACAAAAAAAAAAAAAAATTAGCCAGGCATGGTGGTGCACGCCTGTAATCCCAGCCACTCAGAAGGCTGAGGCAGGAGAATTGCTTGAACCGGGGAGGCAGAAGTTGCAGTGAGCCAAGATTGCACCACTGTACACCAGCCTGGGCAACAAAGCGAGACTGCGTCTCAAGAAAGAAAGAAAGAAAAAATACATAAAGAGCACCTCAATTTAACAGGAAAAAGACAAACACCACAATAGAAAAATTTGCAAAGGCTATAAATAGGCAATACAGGGTAGGGGAAACCAAATGGCCAATAAATACAGGAAAGGACCACCAACATAAATAGCAATCAGAGAAACATAAATTTTAAAGCATCAAAGACACAATTTCAAACTTATTAGCTTGGCAATAGTCCAAAAACATCAAGCTATTGGCAAAAATATAGAGCAAGAGGAAATCTTAATTATTGCTGGTGGGAGACTAACTTCCTATAAGGATTTTGCTGAACAATCTTGAAATACCTAGGTTACAATGGAAAACATGAACATCTCACATTCTAGTAGTTCCTATTTCTCATAACATGTCTTAGACAAGCCTTCACACACTGCAGATTATTTGTGTGCTTTTTTTTTTTTTTTTGCGAGGGAGTCTCACTCTGTCACTGAGGCTGAAGTGCAATAGCGTGGTCTCAGGCTCACTGCAACTTGCGACCCCTAGGTTCAAGTGATTCTCCCACCTCAGCCCCTTGAGTAGCTGGGACTACAGGTGCATGCCACCACAGCTGGCTAATTTTTGTATTTTTAGTAGAGACAAGGCTTCACCATGTTGGCCAGGCTGGTCTTGAACTCCTGACCTCATGATCTGCCCGCCTTGGCCTCCCAAAGTGCTGGGATTACAGGTGGGAGCCACTGCGCCCAACCTTGTATGTTATTTTTAATAGTGAAAGGTAGGCTGGGTACGGTGGCTCGTGCCTGTAATCCCAGCACTTTGGGAGGCTGAAGCGGGCAGATCACAGTCAGGAGAAAGACCACCCTGGCCTATATGCTGAAACCCCGTCTCTCCTAAAAATACAAAAATTAGCCGGGTATGGTGGCATGTGCCTGTAGACCCAGCTATTCAGGAGGCTGAGGCAGAAGAATCACTTGAACCCAGGAGGTGGAGGTTGCAGTGAGCTGAGA
>NW_016107865.1:488637-505720 GCF_001604975.1 Cebus imitator
ACCTCTTAGCAAAAAAAAAAAAAAAAAAAAAAAAAGTGAAAGTTAGGAAAACCATAACTATACCTTAGTAAGGAAAAGGCTTTATCTGCAATGTTTTATTTCCTTTAAAAAATCTGAGGCAAAGCCTGGCACAGTGGCTCTTGCCTGTAATCCCAGCACTTTGGAAGGCCGAGGCCGATCACCTGAAGTCAGGAGATGGAGACCAGCCTGGCCAACACGGTGAAACCTCGTCTCTACTAAAAATACAAAAATCAGCCAGGTGTGGTGGCGGGCACCTGTAATCCCAGCTACTCAGGAGGCTGAGGCAGGAGAATCACTTGAACCTCGGAGGTGGGGGTTGCATTGAGCCGAGATTGCGCCATTGCACTGCAGCCTGGGCATCAAGAGTGAAACTCTATCTCAAAAAAAAAACAGAAAAGAAAATCTGATGCAAGTCTGGGTGCGGTGGCTCACACCTGTAATTCCAGCACTTTGGGAGGCTTGCTTGCGCAGGAGGATTGCTTGCGCCCATGAGTTTGAACCAGCCTGGGTAATACAGTGCATATCCATCTCTACAAAATTTTTTTTAAATTACCCAAGCATGGTGACATGTGCCTGTAGTCCCAGATACTCATAGGCCAAGGTGGGAGGATCACTGGAGCCTGGCAGGTGGAAGTTAACAGTGAGTTGAGATGGCGCTACTGCATTCCAGTATGGGTGACAGAGTAAGACCCTGTCTCAACAAACAAACATCTGATGCAAATAAAACATTTGTTAAATATTATTTTGTATATTTACCTGTTAATCTGAAATCCTACGTAAAAATTTTTCAAGTGTGAAACATAAGCAATATCGCCTTTAACATTTACAGCAGGTCAGGTTACACATCTTTCTATTCAAGTGACCTCTAGTCACAAAAACATGAGTAATGCTCATCTGCTTATAAATAATTCTCCACAACCTAACACCTAGTAAGCAAAGCTTTTATTACTCCTGTCCTGGAAATTATCCTATAAATGGGTTCCCTCGTAATGTTGGTTCAAAAGCAGAAAGTGAAAAGGCAATACAACTCTTTTAAAAATCTACTATCTCAATACAGTTTTAATTTTTAAATTTTGATCTCATTAACTTTATGAATGTCAACCACCAAGAGGAAAATAAAACACACCAAAAGATCCAAAACTCTTTAAGGACTGTAAAGGGAGAAGCTTGAAAGCCTGAAGCCAAGCCTCTCTTTGTCCAAAATCACCACCCTCACTGCTCCAGCCCCATGAGTTCCTATTTTGAGAATCTCTGTATTAGATGCTATCAAAAGTTAGTAATCATAGGTAACATTTATAGAGTGCCTACTAAATGCAGAACACTGTGTTAAGGACTTTACATTTATTAACTCACTTTTAAATCATAAACACACTTTGAAGGCTTTACATTTATTAATTCACCTTTAAATCATAAACACACTTTGAGATCAGGAACTTGGTTTCACTATTCTTAGTTTCAGTTCCCTGTAGTACAGGATAGTAAGATATTTTGAGAGTGAGACCATATTCACATACCTTTTACTACAGTATGGTTTTAATTGTGCCACTTTTTTATTAGTCATAGTTTATCTTTTACTGTGCCTCATTTGTAAATTAAACTTTATTGTAAGTGTATATATGGATAGGAAGAAACAGTACGTATAGGGCTTGGTACTACACTTGGCTTCAGCCATCCCCAGGAGTCTTGAAACATATCCCCGGTTAATAGGAGGGAACTACTTACTTTATTTCCGATTTCCACATAAGCAAACTGACGCAATTTGCCTAGCTAAATGGCTATTAAGTGGTGTGGACAAGATTCAAATCTAGGTAGTCTCGTTGCAGAGCATACACTCTTAATCAGGAATCTTTGCTAGTTAGACAATTAATGAGAAAAGATGTATCAGGAAAACTTAATCTGAGAGTTAAAAATAAGTATTTTCTAAATGAGGTCGGAAGAAAAAAGGACAGAACCAGTCTCCAAAGCATTTCTGTCTGTTTTATTCCTTGCCAGACATTAAGACTGTGATTCTATTTCCTGTTTTGAAAATCAGTTCCGTTCTGCACGGCTCAATGCCTTTAAGATGAAGGTGTCTTTGTAATATTAACAATCAGTGCACTCTTTCAGCCCCTTTATTAAGTTGGTTGCAAAAAAGATATACATTCTCATATTGACAATTCTTATCACGAATAAAAGCATCAAAAATAAGGCAATCACAAGATGTGCTTCACATATAAACAATCATGTTGTAAGAAACCTGAATCCCTGTACAACAGAAAGATTAGGAAGCAAAATGTGAGTAAGCTTGTATTCAGAATATACCTATATGTGGGTGCAAAGACAATACACTCATTATATAACTCACTTAGGTTCCTTTATGATGCATAATTCCTTAATCATTCATTTGTGAAACAAGAATGAATATTAAGAAACATGAAATCCAAATTGCATTTATTTTCACAATATCAATGCTGAACTCAAAATAGCAACTTCATTAACTCTCAATGGTAAATTTCAAACCTGGAAAGCAATCTTAATTTTTTTTAACCCTGTGAATAGGGTCCGCAAAAAAAAAGACGGATTATTTTACTCTACTTACAAAGAGGCTGGGTCTTAGCCTATACTTAAACAGCCTGAGCAACAAAGGACAGGAAACATCACTAAGAGTAATGCCCATACATATAAAAATATCTAATTGAGCCATGTTCTTTCTACTTACATAGCAAGCCTATTAAACCACTAGAAGATCATCTCTCATGCAACAGATTTACTGAATTAACTACACATCTATCAGAAATTTCCAAATCCCTGCTCCCAACACAATTTTAGTACACCTATTAAGTACCACGGGTCATTTAGAAAAACAGAAAAAAATATATCCCAAGTCTTTGCAATTAAAAAAATCATAACATAAACAATGTTACATATAAATTTTGAACTAAATATGTTTTTCCTAAATACAGTTTATGTAATCAAGGCTTTTTGAGCAAAGACAGGTCTTAGCTATATGATCTGTACAAACTTAAGAGTAGTGTATATTCCAAATAAAGATTTTTCTTCCTACTATGGTATGACAATATAACTGTTTTCTGAATGAAGATACCAGTTAAGGCTTAAGGTGTAAACACTTTAGAAGGCAAACAGCTTAGTGAAAAAATTACTGTTCATTAAAAAATGTGTATCATTTCATAATAGGACCCTGAACTTTCAAATTTACATGTGAGAATACATTTACATCTTAAATTTCTAGGAAAGGCACAGGCTTTATGTAAAAAAGCAGCAAAATTTTAAACCCACCAACATATTGACAAAGCCATTACTTTTATTAGAAACAAATAATGCTTCTCCAGATGTTGGCAACATGTCACATATCAACATATACTTCATACAGTGTATTTCCCCCTTTAATTACATTCCGGCAGGAGGTGGAATACCTCCTTGGCTATGTGGGGCAGACGTATTTGATGGACTGTGTAGGCTGGTCTCCTTATACACAAACCAAGCATTTCCTCCCCAAAGTATCATATTCAGAAAGCCAAAGATCTATGAAAGAGAAAAATAAATATGAAAACCAAATACCTACTTATAAAAATTTGTGCCCTACTTAAAAATCTCATTTTCTTTAAATATTTAACATTATTAGGCAGTATACCATTATTTCACTTAAACTTTAATACTACCACAATGTGAAATAAAGAAGACTATATTTCAGTGTATAAAATGTGGTTATATAATGACTTATTCCCAATGAAATAAGACTAAGTCTCTAAATCTGTAACATATAAAATCATGGCTAAGAGATTTAGCTATTCTTATGAATGTTTTCACTTTTCTCTCATTTAGAATGAATATCAACTGCTCGTGTACATTTTCCTGTTTACCTCTTATCACCCCCATCCTACCATCTCTTCTACTCCAACAGTTGTAGCCAGAAAAAAAGAGGAGTCACACAACTTTGCTTCCCATCCCACAAGAGTCAACCTCAAAGAAATTAATCTTTCTGGCCAGGTGCAGTGGCTCATGCCTGTAACCCCAGCACTTTCAGAGGCTGAAGTGGGTGGATCACTTGAGGTCAGGGGATAGAGACCAACCTGGCCAAAATGGCGAAACCCCCTCTCTACTAAAAATACAAAAGAATTAGCCAGGAGTGATTGCAAATGCCTGTAATCCCAGCTACTCAGGAGGCCTAGGCAAGAGAATCACTTGAGCTCAGGAGGCAGAGGTCGCAGTGAGTCAAGATCATGATACTGCTCTCCAGCCTGGGCAACAGAGTGAAACTCCATCTCAAAAAAAAAAAAAAAAAAAATTAATCTTCCCAGATATAAATCTGACTAAATGAAAGACAGTCTCAGAGATGAATAAAATCATAATCTTGGTTACAGGTAATATTTTTTTAAAACAAACTTTTCTTCACTAAACACTATATTGTAACTAGAATTCAGATAGCTGAGCAAAAATGAAAACTACCCAGAGATTTACTGAAAGCTGTTGCTTTCTTGAATTACTAATACTTTAAACAAATATAAAAATAATTTATAAATAATGCATACATACCACAGATACATTTAGGGATCCCATACTGGTCACAGAGCCAAAGTAACACAGCACTTCTTTCTTACAAGGCAAAAGTTCCTGAACAATATTGTGACCAGTAGCTATTTTAATATCTGTCAGAGCTTTAGCCCAGGCTGAAGTGCTCACCAACCACAAAAAAGTGACAACAAGAGTAACAACAAAGTCCTAAAGCAAAAATAAGTATGAGTTAATAATGAACAAATAATTTTAATCTAAATTTCAAATCCATGACGAGGAAACTGAGATTACATTCAACCTTATGGTACTAAGAAATGGCCTTCCTGATATACTTTATTAAAACAGTCAGCATAGTAAACATTGCTGCTGGTGTTACAAGCACAGTGCCTGAGTTACAACAGTAAATAAGACTCAGTCATCTGGATCCTCAGAAGGCTAAGATTTTCACACTAGAAACCAAAGTTTTATAGAGCCTTCAACATACACTTACATCAGCCACTTACTCCCAGGATCATACCTTAGACCTTGTCATCACCAATAACTGTATCCCTCCATACTCTGTTTTGATCATCCCATTTTCCCAAAACACCTTTTTTCCAGCTGATTCTGGCACCCCAATCCTAAAACTCCTTTAGCTCCACTAAGACTTACATCTGATCCTACTGCTTTTTTTACTGTCTCACAACTTCACTAATGTCCTCACTTCTTTTAATCAATTTCTATTCTAAGGTCCTTTGTTATTATCCCTTGCATATACTCTCAACTCCCTTATCCTTCTTCTGCAAAACTCTAACTTTATTTAAACTGAATTCTCCATGAGATGTATAATAAAATGGTGAAAAGCTCACACCAGAATGGTTCTCTCTTTCAAATTTCCTAACCACAAATTGTAAGAATGCTCATTATATTAAGAAAAAGGCAACAACAAAAATCTCCCTAGATACCTTAACACTATTAACTCTGTATTGAATTCTCTGCTATTTATCACTAAGAATGGGATGGTTTTAATATTTTAGAATAAATGGTTCTAATGGATGATTTTAATACTTTAGGTCATAAGTTCAATCTTGTTTGATCTTCCTTCAAATTAATGACCAGGGTAGGAATACTACAAAATTTGTATCTTTTGGATGCTACATATGCTAAACATATGCCTACACTCAAGGATAGAAGCTCTTATATATCTGCAGCAAAAATCCACTTTGATGGCTTAAGGCATGACATTCTTATATTTCAAAAACAGGAACTTTTCTGAAAATGATCACAAAGTAGCCCTAGGGTGAAGGAACATGGGGGGAATTCTGGTCCCTGCAGAGAGTATTTGGTCTAAAGGCTGGAAATATCATAGCTTATATTTTCTGTACTGTGGAAGTACTCCCCTTTTTACTGCTGTACAGAATGGGTATTGGAGCTTATCACAGAAGCATTTTGTTTTTTAAATAAACCTGATTAGTTTTTATTTTGCCAGCCACCTTTTAGTCACTTATTAAGTTGGTGCAAGTTATTGCAGTTTTTGCCATTTATTTTAATGACAAAAATCACAATTATTTTTGCACCAACCTAATATTTAGGATAAATACCAGTGAACTCTTATGAGATACAGAAGCTATGCTATATAGCTTGCCCACTTGGTCAAGACAATACTGAATGTTAGGATTAGAGGACCAAAAACAATAATTACTAATTACCCAAACAATGGAAATATGTGCATTTTGCATCTGAGCTCTCTGCTACTTGTCCTTTTAAAAAAACCTAGATCAAAGAGAAAAGGCTAAAATATCACAGCTTGTATTTTCTTCACTGTGGAAGTGCTCTTTTTACTGCTGTACATCTGCTGTACATTTTGCTGCAGGTAGACATTTTCTAAACAGTTGCTAGAAATACAATGTCTTTTAGAAAACTGATGAGTAACATGAGGTTATATCGCATGTTAAATAATTTCTCTTTACGGTAAAGTTCACAGCTTTGATCAATATATGTCAAACCCTCCTAATTTTCAGGTATTTTCTTCCTCCCAATTTCTTGTTTTTGTTTTTTCTGGTTATGCTCTTATATCCACTTTGATGGCTTGAGGCATGACATTATTATATTTCAAAAGCAGGAACTTTTCTGAAAATGATGCAGAAAGTAACCGTAGGTGAAGGAACACAGGGGAAATTCTGGTCTCTGCAGATAGTATTTGGTCTACTCAGGACTCTAGTCACACTGCACTCTAAGTGTACAGTGCCACGTGGAGCTCTGCAATGCACAACCTGCAGTTGCTTAGGGCAGCTCTACTACTACTACCAGCAATTCACAATATGATTCATAATTTTTAGAATTTGGGATATTCTAATTTTGTTTGGATTCATTTTCTGGTATTCCCAATTTTCCACATTGCCTTGAAACCTTAAACTCTTGCTACTTAACAACAAAAAATGTGCTATATTTACTTCAAAAGAGAATTGACATAAATTTAAAACTTCATAATTGAAATACTCCTAGAAACACCTTAGCACAGAATTGAGAATATTGCTAAAAAGAGCTTGTCCTCATTAATAGTACCTAAAAATTAATGTCATATTTGGCTATATCTTAAATTTTGGGTATCTCAAAATAGTCTTGCTCTTTTACCCAGGCTGGACTGCAGTGGTATGATCTCGGCTCACTGTAAACTCCACCTCCCGTGTTCAAGAAATTCTCCTGCCTCAGCCTTCCGAGTAGCTGGGATTACAGGTGGCCACCACCATGCCCAGCTAATTTTTGTATTTTTAGCAGAGATGGGGGTTTCACCATGTTATCCAGGCTGGTCTTGAACTCCTGAACCTCCTGGAGTGATCCTGCCCACCTTGGCCTCCCAAAGTGCTGGGACTACAGGTGTGACCCACTGTGCCCTGCCTCTCAAAGAAAAACTTTTAAATATTTTTATGGTTAAATTAGAAGTAGAATTGAAAATTAAATTTAGAAGCTAGGCTTTTACAGACAAGAAGCACCCATTACATCTTATAACAATAAAAACCAACTTAAAGAACTAATTCTGGATTATCTCTTTATATGACCATTAACTGGTCATTCTGAGGTGGAAAATTACTTTTGACTTTTCTGAATGATACAATTAGATCAGTTTTATCAGACAGAAAAACCACTTACAAAAATAGACCTGAATGCTGCTTTAAAAACTGTAGTATTTAAAAAATTTTACTAGACAAAATATGAGAAATAAAGGGCATATTGATTTAATTAAAAAATTTGTTGGGATAATGACAAAATGGTAAGAAACGACTTCTAGTTATAAAGAATTTTAATAAAATATAAGATCATTCTAGTTCCCTTTTAAATAAAATTTGAAGTCTGCAGAAGACACAGATTCCTAACATGAATGTTGAATAAACACTGAAAATTAAAACAGTTGTTATCTATTTAACAACTGAGAAGTATTTCATGAAAACCACTAATTTTCTTATGTTTCCTGACATAAGAAATAGAATAAATCTGAATGATAAAAGACTGTTGTATTACTTACTTACCATTTGCATTCTTATGATCCAGCAGCAAAAATTAAAAATAAATAAGTAAATAAAACTTGCAATCTTATTTAATAATCTTTTATATTTAAATAGCCTTCCCAGTAAAGTAACCTTATAAATAATGGTGTTTTCTCATACATATGAATGACCAGTATCACACATAAAAAACACTTCTCTTCTCCCTTTAAGTCACTAATAACTGACTTTGTAGTTACTCTTTTATAGTGGAGGTGTAGCTTAAAATCATGATTTATCTCTGGATTTGCCACCAATAATCCAGGGCAGATTCTACTATCTAAATCTCAGAGAATATTTCTAGCTCAGTAGGCTCTAAAGTCAAGAAAAGTATCAGGATTTCAAATCTAAGTCCTTTGTTGATATCTCAAAGATTCAAAATGAGTTCATGGTTGCCACTAATGCTGAGTATAAGAATTATCTGGGTCTGATTTTAAATTAAGGAATTTACAGATATAGACCAGTAATCAACATGCTTCTTTTGAAAAGGGCCAAATAGCAAATATTTGTTATCTCTGTTACAATTACTCAACTTTACCACTGCAGTATGAAAGCACCCACAATATATAAATGATTGTGTATGGCTGCGTTCCCAAAAAAACCCTTTACTTAAAAAAACACCAGGCTCAGTGACCACACCTATAACCCCCAGCACTTTGGGAGGCCAAGGCAGGCAGATCATTTGAGTCCAGGAGTTTGAGACCAGCCTGGGCAACATGGTGAAACTCTGTCTTTATAAAAATATACAAAAAGTAGCTGAGTATGGTGGCTTGTGCCTGTAGTCCCAGCTACTAAGGAGGATCATTTGAGCCCAGGAGGTTGAGGCTGCAGCAAGCCAAGATGGTGCCACAGCATTCCAGCCTGGGTAACAGAGCGAGACCTTGTCTCAAAAAGTAAATACATAAATAAAGAAGATAAAAAATAAGACAATGACTTCTAGGACACAGTTTGCAAACCCATGATACAGATAATTAAGCTCAATAAATGTTGTAGTATAAAGTGGGCCTTTAGAGAAAGAAAAAAGGTAAGAAGCAGAAACAGTTACAACACTATGTTGTGATCGGTAATTCTTCAAATTAAAAGAATTAATTTTGACTTAATTTTTTTTTTTTTGCTATTTGTAACCTGATGCGCTTTATTACACATCTGAGTTTTTTCCAAGTTAAAATAGAGTTTAAAAAAGAAACTTTCCTTATAGTGCAAATAGGCTGAAAAAAATTGGGTTAAACTTAATGGAAGAAAGCTCAACCTCGTGGCAAACATAGGCCAACATATGCTGAACTGGCCACATTAAGCATTTTTATTTCCAGTAAAGAAAACTTACATTTAATTTATACAAATTCCTAAAAAAGTGATTACTTACAATCATAGGAAGTTTACGACTATCCAAATATAGGCTCGTGTAGCCAACATAAAGCAGAAGGGCAGCAATGCAGTACAGGAACACAAAGACAGCAAAGGTAACATAGAATTGTGCAGAAGAAGAGTAATCGCCTATGAGGACAAGACTTTTCCAATTTACATCACATACGTTTACACCTGGAGGTGGCTGAAATGATGCCTCATTCAACCTATTAAAATAAATGTATGAATTACTGGACTTTTCCCAACAGAGACAGAAACATTTAAGCAAAACACGGAAGTGACATTTCAAAAAACATTCCCCAAATATACTCAAAACATTCATTTGGGATAAAAGTAAAATTCAAATATATTTAATTAAACTGATACTTTCATAATAAATGTATATAAGTTATACCTGGTATTGGTTTATGACATATTGAATATAGACTGAATTAAATACTTTTATACCCAGATACTATCTTCCTGCAGTAAAAAATTAGCCAGTTAGGAAGGATTATACCAAATAGTTTATACTTTGAGACATCATATTCCATTGTGGGAGGCAGAGTATGTGTGACTAGCCCCAAGAGAGCCAATTACAACAATAATTCACATTTTAACCCTAAATCAATTAGTTGCTAATAATAAATATTGCCTGTCGTTTTTCCCATTCATAAACTGCAAAAAATTTATCATTAAAGAGGCTGTAACAGCTCCTTATATGAGAAGCATGTAGGAGAAGGGATACAAGATAGAGAGGGTTTGATGATTACTAACCACTTGTTATCTGACTTATCTTTAATATGGAGATTTTATTTAATCATCAAAACAGCCTTACAAGATAATATTTCCAATTATTGGACCAAAAAACTGAGTCCTAGGTCAATTAAGTGAAGTTAGTAAGTGAAAGATTCCCACCCTGGCTTAAACATAGGACATATTCCATAAACTTTTCAATGGATACTGATGTCAAACAAGACTTCACAGATGAAATATTCATTTTACTTTAAGAGTAAGAAAGTATGGCTTTATGCTAATGATGAAATGTAGAAGCTCTTTTCTTTATATACATATATGTCTTAAAACTATATAAATACATTAACATTCAGCAATAGCAAAAAACCTTGAGAATATGGATTTTTCTAAGTTACATTAGGGCTTCTCATACTAAGGTGATAGAACAGTCTCCATTTTGCTTTATTTTTAAATTTCCTATCCTCTGTTAGAACAAAATTATCAAGGCAATATCACATTGTTATAAAACTTTCTAAACGCTTACTCTCACTTTCTGTACTATTTTGTCACAGACCAGGAGATGTTTGCAGACAGCATGGGTCTGTGTACCACCCTTTGGTAGGTAACGATCCCTTACAAATGAGCATGCAATCTAAAATTTTCTACCCCTCACAATCAATAAATTACTGGAAATCTTAGTAACTCAGTGTGAAAGTAAAAAGGTTGTGAAACCATAAAAAAGAAACATAACTCACCTGAATGGATAACCAAAAACAGCTGTAATCGTTTTATTCTCAGTAACTTTGGGAGGACAACTTGCTTGAATTTCTGTTTGGCCCTTAAAACCTCCACAGGTGGCAAAAGCAAAGATAGAAGCAAGCTATACAAAGTAAGATGAAAAAAGACAGAAGAAAAAAAACATAAGCATTACTATACCCCAAACAAGGGTCAATAAAACTGTAAGCACACTGATGATTAAAGATTGGCTCACTAAAATTCTAGAAATTCTTCTTTTTTTGAGACAGTTTCTGTTACCCAGGCTGGAGTACACTGGCATGATCAGGGCTTACTGCAGCCTTCACCTCCCAGGCTCAAATGATCCTCCCACCTCAGCACCCCAAGCAGCTGGATCACAGGTGTACACTACCACACCTGGCTTATTTTATTTTATTGTTTTGAATTTTAGTAGAGACGAGGACTCACTATGTTGCCCAGGCTTGTATTGAACTCCTTAACTAAAGCAACCCTCCCACCCTGGCCTCTCAGAGTGCTGGAATAACAGGTGTGAACCACCGTGCCCAGCTCCACCCTACCCTTTTTTGAAGACATGGGTCTCACTCTGTTGTACAGACTCAAGTGTAGTGGCACAATCATAGCTTACTGCAGCCTTGAACTCTCAAGTGATCCTCCCAAGTAGCTGGGACTAAGGAGTATGCCACCATGCCTGGCTACATTCTAGAAAAAAAAAATTTTTTTTTTGAGACGGAGTCTTACTCTGTTGCCCAGGCTGGACTGCAATAGCACAATCTTGGGTCACTGCAACCTCTGCCTCCTGGGTTCAAGTGATTCTCCTGCCCCAGCCTCCCAAGTAGCTGGGATTACAGGTGCCTACCACTGTGCCAGGCTAATTTTTTTGTAGGTTTTAGTAGAGTCAGGGTTTCACCATCTTGGCCAGGCTGGTCTTGAACTCCTGACCTTGTGCTCTATCCATCTCAGGCTCCCAAAGTGCTGGGATTACAGGTGTGAGCCACCGTGCCTGGCTAGAAATTCTTAAACACAAACTAAGATGGTAAAAGACATTAAAACATTCATTTGCAAACCTCAATAAATACGATTGTATTTTTCCAAATATAATATAGAAATGAATGTACCAGCCCATATGACAATTCATTTAATCATACTTTAGTGTATCTACTAAATATTAGTATGAAATACAGAGGGAGACTAATTTATTAGTATCAAAATCAAAAGGGGTGAATTGGAGGTATTTTTATTAGGTATTACTGGTAACCTAAGTTACCAGTAATTTGTAAAGCCAAGAGGGTGTAAGCAGAGAAGAGATGCTACTTCATGAGCCTGTTAAGCCTCCCTTGTGGGTACTGCCAGGTCTCATAAAGTTGTTGGACACTTATTTTCCTAATCATGCATATATTTAAAAAAATGTTGGGCCGGGCGCGGTGGCTCAAGCCTGTAATCCCAGCACTTTGGGAGGCCGAGGCAGGTGGATCACGAGGTCAAGAGATCGAGACCATCCTGGTCAACCTGGTGAAACCCCGTCTCTACTAAAAATACAAAAAATTAGCTGGGCATGGTGGCACGTGCCTGTAATCCCAGCTACTAAGGAGGCTGAGGCAGGAGAATTGCCTGAACCCAGGAGACGGAGGTTGCGGTGAGCCGAGATCACGCCATTGCACTCCAGCCTGGGTAACAAGAGCAAAACTCTGTCTCAAAAAAAAAAAAAAAAAAAAAAAAAAAAAAAAAAAAAAAAAAAAATTAAAAAAAAAAAAAAAAAAAAAAATGTAATGATGTTCTCTCAAATTCTATCTAAAACATAAAAAAACCTGGAAGTAACCTAAATGTTGATAGGGAATCAAACTATAATTCATCCATTCATTCATGCAATGAAACACTATATAGCCATAAAAATGTTGGAGATTAACACCACAGAAAGTGTTCATTATATATAAGGTAGGTTTTAAACAACAAAAACTAGAAAGGTTATGCATCAAAATGTTAACACTGGTCATCTCTCAAAGGAAGATAAAAAATAATTCCTTTTTATTTTTGTACTTGTAAATTTTCTACAAAACAACATAAGCAAGCAAAAAACTCCAGATATGCTGTTAAAGTCCAAGAGCTCAATCTTTCAGCAAATGGTGATGGTTCTATTTTCTAAATACATTTGGAATCTGACCACCCGTACTGCCTCCTGATCTGAACTACCATCACCTCTTGCCTGGATTTTGTGCTGACAGCCTTCTAAATGATCTCTCTGCTTCTGTCCTTGCCCCAGCTTCAGTCTGTTATCAACACAACAGCCAAGACAATCTTTTAAAATGTTGTCCTTTGCTCAAAAGCCTCCACTGGCTTTTAAGCTCTCTATGAATAAAAACCAAAGTTTATATAAAGGCCTGCAAGATCCTTTCTTCCCTTGTATTTCTGACCTCATGTTGCTACTTTTTCCTTTACCTAATCTGTATACACAAACTGGTTTCCATGCGATTCCTTCAGGGCCTTGATTCCTTCAGGGCCTTCGCACCGGCTATTTCCCTGCCTGGAACACATGGTTCACTCCCTCACTTCCACAGCTTCCTGTTCCAGTGTGACCTTCTCAGAGAGGCCTTCCCCTCACCACGCTGTATCAAACAACAGCACTCCCCATCCCACACTACCTATTCCCTCTACTCTCTTTCTGCTCTATTTCTCCTCCGTTCTAATTACCATGGCTTGACACAGCACCATTTGTTTGTCTGTCTTTCCCTACAATAGAAACTTGAAGAGACTTGGTTTTGTTCAAGGTCACACAAGGTCTACTACTGCTACTCAGCAAGCAGTAGTAGATAAAATTCAATGAAGATTTGATATCAAACATTCACTTGATATAATGCCTCCCATGGATTATTCTAGGGCCTTGACTTTTGTAGGCCATAATTCAAATCATAATAATTGTCAAGGGTTTCTTTTCCCCCCACCACAAGGAAGAAATACACGAAAAGAATTTGGTTACAGATACAAAGAGTCTGAGGGAATATCCAACACATAGTTTGGGGTCTTAACTGTTAAGAGGTGATCCCTGGTTTTTACAGGAATTCAAAATATGTAAAAATAACTTTCCTTGAAAAATGTGTCATGAAGTCGTTTTTCATTATTTATACTAAATAATGTCTTAGGTTTAAAAAAAAAGAGGTAAAGATAGAAGAACCGATATTCTCTTAGAATGAATATACATGAATACACAGAGTGAAAACAAAAGGCCACAAAATGAGTCTTGGGCATATACCGGCATTTAGGTTAAAAAAAAAAAAAAAAAAGAGAGAGAGATACACAAATTGAACCAATGGAGCAGAATAAAGAGGTAAAGAGGCCAGGAAAAGACTAGTGTATATAAGACAAATTGTATCTAACAGAGTTGATTTGTAGATCACAGAGGAAAGGAATGTGGTGGTTTTAAAGGTATGCCCACAAACTCTTTGATATAACTCCCATCAAGAGGTGGAGCTTGATTTCCCTTCCCTTGAGTGTGAACTAAACACAGTGATGTGCTTCTACAGAATAGAACACGGTACTGCAGAAGAAATGGAATGTCTTTTCTGAGATTCACTTATGAAAAGATTGCAACTTTTTTTTTTTTTTTTTTTTTTTTTTGAGACAGAGTCTCTCTCTATTGCCCAGGCTGGAGTGCAATGGCTTGATCTTGGCTCACTGCAACCTTCACCTCCCAGCTTCAAGCAATTCTCCTGCCTCAGCCTCCTGAGTAGTTGGGATTACAGGCACCTGCCACCATGCCTGGCTAATTTTTGTATTTTTAGTAGAGACGGGGGTTTCACCATGTTGGCCAGCATCGTCTTCATCTCTTGACCTTGTGATCTGCCCGCCTCGGCCTCCCAAAGTGCTGGGATTACAGGCTTGAGCCACTGTGCCTGGCCAAAGATTGCAACTTCTCTCTTCCTTTCTCACTCTCTTGAACTTTCTCATTCTCTGGGGGAAGCCAGCTGCCATGTTGGAAGGATACTCAGGCAACTTTTAGAGACTCAACTTTTAGAGGACTGCCAGTAACCACATAACTGAGCTTGGAAGGGGATCCTCTGAGGCTTGCCAACAGTCATGAGAATGAGCTGGAGGCCCTGAGATAACAGCAACCCCAACTAACAGCTTGACTGAAACCTTATGGGTGACCCTAAGCCCAAACCACATAGCTAAGCTGCTACCAGATTTCTGACCCAGAGAAAAATGGATGAGAAAATAAAGGTCTGTTGTTTTAAACTGCTAAGCTCGGGGTAGTTTGTTATATAGCAATAGATAATACAAAGAAGCTGTTCAGTAAATGGTCCAGATGAGCTGCAGACAAAAATAAAAAGTCTTTAAAAAATTTAAAAACAATATAAAAGAAAACCTGTGACCACATGAAAAGGAAGAATTTAAGATTTTTTTGTAAAAAAGAACCATCAATTCAACTACAGAAAAAAAAATCCTTTAATCAAGTCAGCTGTTGAATATAAAACAAGCTACCAACTAAGTGAACATATTTGTAATAAACATGATGTCACAAAGGATTTACTAGTATATAGATCTAAGAGAAACCCTTGCTCACATGTACTAAGAGAGGTATTAGAATGTTCATAAAAAGGGGGAGGGGAAAAGTAACAGTAAAATGGATAAAACACCATAGTATATTCTTACAATGGGAAGTTATATGGCAAAAAAGATAGAATTATAGCTACCTACATCGACGTAGATGAATCATAGAAATCTAATGCTGAGTTAAAACAAAAACTATGTTGCATATGACTACTTAGAGTATAAAACCATTTTTTTTTAAAAGTTCTGTTTACCTGCCTACATCACACCTGACCCTATTTTCGTTCAGGCCCCCACCATTTTTCACTGGGACTAACCGAGCACACTCTTCCTCTCATTTCCAATTTCATTCCAATTGATACTCATCCTCTAAAATGTGGGCTCTACAGCTGCAGTACCCTGTAATACTACTTGTGACTCTTGAACACTTTACATGTCACTAATCTAAATTGATATGTATTCTAACTGCAAAATACACACTAGATTTTTGAAGATTTAGTATGAAAAGGATGTAAAATACCTGATTAATAATTTTCATATTGACTACTTGCTCAAAAAACAATAATCTGGATAGATTGGGTTAAGTAAAATGTCTTGTTAAAATTATGGCTGGGCATGGTGGCTCACACTTGTAATCCCAGCACTTTGGGAGGCTGAGGAGGGCAGATCACGAGGTCAGGAGTTCCAGACTAGCCTGGCCAATGTAGTGAAACCTCATCTCTACTAAAAATACAAAAAATGCTGGGCGTGGTGGTGAGCACCTGTAGTCCCGGTAACTTGAGAGGCTAAGGCAGGAGAATCGTTTGAACCCGGGAGACGGCCGTTGCGATGGGCAGAGACTGTGCTACTGTACTCCAGCCTAGGTGAAAGAGCGAGGGACTGCCTCAAAAAAAAAAAAAAAAAAAAAAAAATTAAATTAATTTCACCCATTTCCTCTTACATTTTAGGGGGTTAATAGAACACTGAAAATTACAATGTGGCTTGCGTTTTTGGTTTCCATTGTATTTTTTTGTACTGGACAGAGCTAGTTTAGAATGATGTCACACTGATCTGAAAAAAAAAAAGCCGATGATATCTATCCCATTTAAAGGAAGTTCCTCAGTGGTTTTTCAACCTAATTAAACAAACAAACAAAACAACACTTAAACTTCTTAATTTGGCATAAAAAGCATGGCTGATCTATACTCAAGTTTATCTTTCTAGATAGATTTATCTGCACTATATTCACTGCCAGGTACTGTACCATTCTGTCACATTGTACTGCTTACTGTTCTTGAAACATAGCATGTATTTATTATTTATGTCTTAGACATATATGTTTCTTCTGCTGGGAATGCCGCCTATCTCTAATTAGCTTATTTTTTAAGGCCCTATTCAATTCCTTGTGGCAGAACTCATGATTCTTCTCTTGAGCTATCATAGACATTAACTCTGTTATATATGAACTCTACTGTAGGCATCTTTCTTGTGTAACTTGCCTTATAAAAAATAAAATGAGGCCGGGTACAGTGGCTTATGTCTGTAATCCCAGCACTTTGGGAGGCCAGGGCAGGAAGATTGCTTGAGCCCAGAAGTTCAAAACCAGCGTCGCCAACACAGTGAGACTCTGTCTAAAAAAAAATACATACATAAATAAATAAAATAGGTGGAAG
>NW_016107865.1:505791-533370 GCF_001604975.1 Cebus imitator
TTTTTTTGTAGTTGGACTCTTACTCTGTTGCCAGGCAGTGGTGCAATCTTGGCCTCCTGGGTTCAAGTGATTTTCCTGCCTCAGCCTCCCGACTAGCTGGGACTATAGGCACAAGCACCACTAATCCCAGCTAATTTTTATATTTTAGTAGAGATGGGTTTCACCATGTTGTCTAGGATGGTCTTGATCTCTTGACCTCTTGATCCAACCACCTCAGCTTCCCAAAGTGCTGGGATTACAGACATGAGCCATAGCGCCCAGCCAGTTTGTTGCTTTGAAGACTATCACTAATACTGTTCCTTTGCCAGACTGTCATGTTTTTGCACCTGGTCTTGTTTAGGATTTTCAATGACTAGCTAGCAGAAAACCTGGCACATAGCAAATGCTCACTAAATAACTGCTTAAGGAGAAATTAATTTCCAATAACTCACAAATAAAACCATATTTGACTCTTACATAACTATCATTTTAAAGCTTTTTGTTATAAGGATAAATAAATACCATGACAGCAATTCTGGTCTTTATCTTATGGAAAAAGGGACAAAAACACATATTTTATATTAAACAAAGCACAAAATTTTCTGAGGGTAGAATATCCAACTATCTAACTTCTTCCTATATTCTACTGCTATTTTGATCTAGATTCGAAGTTATATACTGGCAGCTTGTTGGTAAAACCTGGCCTGCAAGTGTATTTGTATGGCCTTTCTAGTATTACAAAAAAATGTGAATTTGTTGTCACTGTTTTAATATCAGGATACTACACATAAAAATTTGGATTTCCTGCTTTTCCTGAGTGTGTGTGAAAACCGAAGAATCGCAACATCAGACCCACATTCTCATGAAGAAACAATCAGAACTGAGTGACAGATGTCACTTATGGCAAAGAATGTGCTTTCCAGGTTATCTCCTTCTTTATTTTCTTATCAGCCCTCAGGATGCGTGGTAGTTGCCAGTAATCACAGACATACTATTGTTTTTCTTCCAAACATCTTGCTTTACTCATTTACTTTAGAGGGTGGTTTCTATGACCATTTCAGTTTCTAACCCTAGTCTAAAATGAAAAAGTACTGGTGTTCTGATTTGTATTTTCTGGCCACTTCTGAAATTCATTTTCCAATACACTCCTACCCCATGAAGAATGACTGAAACTACTGACATAAAATTCTATCTGCAGGGTAACTAGTAAGAATTCAGGGGCAGGGTGACAGCAAGCTTCTTTTTAGGTCAGAAACATTACATGTTAATCATACAGCTTCAAGTAATCAGAGAAACACTCCCACATACATCTCTGCCCACCAGACCCAGACTAGATGACCACCATGGCAGATCTTATTCAGAGATCTGTAACATTAGGGTGAATATTACAGCCTGGTTTTCTAGAGCACTAGTCTCCAAATTAGACTGGAGTAACCAATTAACTGGTACACGAGAATATATAAACTTCTATTTTTATCTACTTTTAGACTTAACAAATTGAAGGTTTATGGCAATTAATATACCACTGAAACTGATGCTGGGAGTGGACATCAGAAGGTCACATGTCAGTCAGTATAGCATGCTGGGTATCCTGAAGGTCAAGGGAATCTCATACACAGAAGGACAGACAGTGATAACCTCATTTATTTCACTTTTAGTGGTCATGCATTACAATGTGAGTGGGCCTGGGTTTATGAAATAAATTGTCTCGTTTTAACCAAAATAACCTTCAAAAAATCGACCTGTGGGTTTAATATGTCTTCAAAGAAATGATAGATTGGTAACATACACACATGTATAAAAAAGGAAAATGGAAGCATTCATATTCTCTATATACTCTATATTCATCAGCCTCATTACAATGTAAAAACATACTACTTAATCAGATCACAAGAAGGTGGCAAAACTATGAGAAATTATCAGAATAGTGTCTGAAATAATACTGATTCAAAATACTAGGATTTAAAAATATAAACAAAATTTGCACTGAGTATATAACATACCTTAAGATGCTAACTGACATGGTAAAACATGCATCTAACTTTTAGATGGCTGTGTCCATAAAATTTTGCACTAATAGGAGTTCATGATTAAAAAAAAGACTCTGGAGGCTGGGTGCAGTGGCTCATCTCAGCATTTTGGGAGGCCAAGACAGGAGGATCACTTGAGCTCAGGAGTTCCATACTGGCCTGGGTGACATGGTGGACTCTGTCTCTAAAAAAAATAAAAGTAGCTGGGTGTGGTGGTGTGCACCTGTAGTCCCAGCTACCCAGGAAGCTGAAGTGGGAGGAAGGCTTGAGCCTGGGGAAGTCAAGGCTGCAATTAGTTGTGATCCTGCCACTGCACTGCAGCCTGGGTGACAGAGTGAGACCCTGTCTCGAAATAAATAAATACATAAGTAAAATTTAAAAATAGTTTGGAGACCTAACTCCTATTGCTAGGCCATGCTCATTCTGAGGATTCTACTAGAGAATGTAAGTATTCACCTGGTTTATGAGTGTTGTTTACATGTTTCTAGTTGCAGGATCCTCACTGCTATTTAGTTCCATCATTAATCTGAAATCATCTACTTAAAATCTCTTTCTGTCCAAGGTTTAGTTTACCAAAGTAACATGACTGAAATCTTCAAAAATAGATATAAAAGTATATTATATATGAGTGTTTACATGCAAAACAAATGTATACTGGTTTTACTAAATCAAATGACCATTCAGTACTTAAAACGAACTATTATAACACATTTACCTTTACAATCAAAAGATTAGATGCCCAAGGTATTGATTTTTTTTTTTTCAAGATGGAGTTTTGCTCTTGTTGCCAGGCTGGCTTGCAGTGGCATGATCTCGGCTCACTGCAACCTCCGCCTCCCGGGTTCGAGCAATTCTCCTGAGTAGCCTCCTGAGTAGCTGGGATTACAGGCATGTGCCACCACACCCAGCTAATGTTGTATTTTTTGTAGAGACAGGTTGTTCCATGTTGGTCAGGCTGGTCTTCAACTCCCGACCTCAGGTGATCCGCCCACTTTGGCCTCCCAAAGTGCTGGGATTACAGACATGAGCCACTGCGCCCAGCCCAAGGTATTGATTTTTATGAGTCAAATCTGAAATGTTTACTAAAGTTATTAATTTTAAAAAAGTATTGTTTTTTGACCAGGCATGGTGGCTCATGCTTGTAATCCCAGCACTTTGGGAGGCTTAAGTGGGTGGATCATGAGGACAGGAGTTTGAGACCATCCTGGCCGACATGGTGAAACACTGTCTCTACTAAAAATACAAAAATTAGCTGGGCATGGTGGCTTGCATCTGTAGTCCCAGCTATTTGGGAGGCAGAGGGTGCAGTAAGCCAAGATCAGGCCACTGCACTCCAGCCTGGTGACAGAGTGAGACTGTATTAAAAAAAAAAGTATTGTTTTTGATGCTGATATTTCAGTTTATTTCCACTGGGCAAAAAGTCAGTTGAAAAGTGCTTCAATTTCACTCTATTTCCCTTTGCTTCTAATGTACAATAGTAGAAAATTCTAAATAGCCTGCCAAGATAATTCTATAACCTTTAAAAATCTGTACTATGGCCAAGTGCGGTGTGGCTCACACCTGTAATCCCAGCACTTTGGGAGGCTGAGGTGGATGGACTGTCTGAGGTCAGGAGTTTGAAACCAGCCTGGCTAACATGGTGAAACCCTGCCTCTACTAAAATCACAAAAATTAGCCAGGCGAGGTGGTGGATACCTGTAGTTACAGCTACTCAGGAGGCTGAGGCAGGAAAATCGCTGGAACCTGGGAGTTCCAGCACACCAGACTGGGCAGCAGAGAGAGACTCTGTCTCTAAATAAATAAATACCATTTTCCAATTGCTCTACTATTTTCATGTCTTTTAGAGTGAATCAGTATACAGATTGTTGATCTGGCTGGCTGTCTTGAAGTAAGCCTGTCACTTTGTGGAAAACTGATAGCGTTTGTTGCCACTGATATAATTTGAGTTTTTAAGTAAAAGTTAAGTTTTCTTCATGTGTTTTAGAATGTTTGATGTAGGCTCAACTTGACTGTCCCCTCCTGCTTCTATCCCTGTCTAGTGGCCTTATGGTCATGGTCATTTCTGCTTGGCCTTCTGAGTCCCCTAGTCCACAAACACCACACCTTATGAAGGAACCCCCAAACCACCAACAGAAGTGAATTCAAGTCATCACAGATCTAGACCTTAAGCCTGCAAGTAGATTGGTCCAGGTCTTGAGTGGCTATATATATACCTTTATTTCTACACTTTTTTTTTTGAGATGGGAGTCTCACTCTGTCACCCAGGCTGGAGTGCAGTGGTGCCATCTCGATTCACTGCAATGTCCACCTCCCGGGTTCTATTTCTACACTTTTAAGTACTCAGCTCTAAGTCAGTCATAAATTCAGAGAGTCGATTCAACTTTCTCCAGATTTATTAATAGTTAGCAAATTTGGGAATAGTCCTTCTCCCTGCCATATTTTCTGTTCTGTTTCTGGTCCCCAGTGGTGTTTACCTCATCAACTCTTAATGTGTGGTCTGTGGACCCCTGAAAGCTCCCAAGGCTCTTTCAGGAGTTCGTGAAGGTAAAACATTTTCATAACAATACTAAGACATTATTTGCCTTTTACACTGTGTTGACATTTGTACTGATGAAGCAGATACACTGGTAGGGAAAACTGCTGGGCTTGGTAAGAATCAGCAAGAACACCAAACTCTATTTCATTGCCACACACTTGCAGTTAAAAAAAAAAACAGAACAAAAAACACACACCAGTTTTACTTAAGAATGTCTGAGGAGGCTGGGCGCAGTGGCACACGCCTGTAATCCCAGCACTTTGGGAGGCTGAGGCAGGTGGATCATGAGGTCAGGAGATCGAGGCCATCCTGCCAGCATGGTGAAACCCCGGCTCTACTAAAAATACAAAAATTAACCGGGTGTGGTGGTGCAGGTCAGTAATCCCAGCTACTTGGGGAGGCTGAGGCAGAACTGCTTGAACCTGGGAGGCAGGGGTTGCAGTGAGCAGAGATCGTGTCACTGCACTCCAGCCTGGTGACAGAGCGAGACTCCATCTCAAAAAAAAAAAAGAACATCTGATGAAGCAGTAAAAATTTTATTAAACTTTGACCCTTATATTCTCTTAATAGTATGATAAAATGGGACATGCAAATAGAGAATTTTGTTGCATACCAAATACAATGGTTGTCTCCAGAGAAAGCATTTAAGCAACTGAGTTGTAAGCTGAACTAGCCCCGCTTTTTTTCGCTAACCACCAAACTTCTCCGATCTTCACAGTCAAATAGCTGTTTATGCTCATTGTCTTCACTTTATTATCACACATTCATTCGGCCTACTACAATCTGGCTTTTTGATTTTACTGAAACTGTTCTTGCTAAAGCCATCAATGGTCTGATTAGTAAAAGCAAGGGACACATTTTAGTCCTTATTTTACTTAACCATTTTGCAACTAATGTTTTGGGGCTCTCTTTTCTTGAAATTCTAATAGTGATGCCAAAGCATTATTTCTCTCCATTTCCTAACCATTCCTTCTCTCCTCTGCAGGCAGATAGCTGCTGAATCTGCAGCCCAAACATATTTTAAATTCTCGGTCCATATATACAACTGTATCCTATAGGATACCTCCAAAAGATCTAAAGAGACCACAAACTCAATCCATCCAAGTCCTTATTTGACCTTCCACAAAAATCTGCTCCTCCTACTCTTAATGACATACCTTGAATAAGATGCTAATGGCAACCAAGTCAGAAAGACTGCAGTCATCTTAGGGTCCTCCCTCTTCTTTACCTTCCAAATATATTCTAATTTGTAAACCCCTTTTGTCAATCCCTTTAGTCCTGCTGAAACTAATTTTAGGCCCTCATAATTCCTCAATCAACAGATTTCCCTTCCTCCAATTCCGACCTTTCCAATCCATCCTCTACACTGCTAATAAAATGAACATTTCTAAAAGGCAAATCTAATCATATTATTGACTTGTTTAAAGCTTTAAGTAAGTTCCTATCATCTAAGGCAGGGATTCTGGGCTTGAGTGGAAATGATCCAATAAACACTCCAACATTCTGTACCCTATACATAGGCATTTTCCTAAGGAAAGGGCCCAGATTTCCAAAGATTAACCCTAGAAGCAGCCAAGCTCTTTGAAATCTTCTCAGAATAATCTCAAACCATATTTTCTCACCCAGTATATATTCCCACCAACCACCAATTACTTTAAGTTCTCACACAGGATTATGCTGCTTCAACATTTCCTAACCCTGAATATAAGATTCCTTCTGCCTAGAAGGCCACTCCCCAAGTAAACCAGTGCCCATCCTTCAAGTGGTCTTCCCTAGTACCTACAAGCAAATGTTCTCTTCCTCATTTCATCTACTATTTTTTGCATACACCTTTATTATAGTTTATTACTTGGCATTTTCATATTTTTTTCCATGCCCTTCATCCTTAATAGATCATGAAGAAAAGACCACGCTTTATTCATCTTGGTATGCTAGTGTGCAGCACAGAGCTGGTATAAAATAGTCAAATATTTATCGAATAGATATTTACCACACCATTAACAATGGTTAGCCTTTTCATAAAAGGCTCTCCTGTGTGGTAACAAGCTGTTCAAACTGAAAGTGGTATTTCCATAAGGCGCTTAAAAAGGGATATTTTTTCAAAATACATCAGAATACGAATTAACTTATCACTAGTGCTTGAAATATTAAGGAAAAAAACTTAAGTCTATAGTTGTTTAAAAACTTGACAAATAATATAAGCACTGATGTAAACAACTGCCTCTTCATTTAAGTGTAAGTCTAAATTGCTAGTTATAAATTTAATTATAATCCTCAGTGAGACTAAATCTACTAGATATAACACTGTCTTAACGTTTATATTTGATAGCCTCGTTGTTGCGATTTTCCTCTTGCAATTTTGAAATGCTTAAATAATGGTTTTTTCCTTATACTTAAATCTGGACTTAGGTTTAAAAAACTCAAAAGTACATATGCGTCTTTAAAGTAGACATTTGTGTGAAGTCATCACCACTTCAGTTTCAGAAAACACACACAATGTTCAGTGAATGGTGAAACCGCCTTACCCATTGGGCAGTTACAGTGGTCTAAGTAGGAAATCACATTAGGTACCCATTGGAGAAACTGAGTTTCTATGTTGCTTTTAAAAACATCTTCGGTAGGTTATTTAAAACAGGAAATTAGAAGTTCTTCTTCACCACTCTATCACTAAAAGGTGAAAAAGCTATGGATGTAAATGTTGCTGTCTATAAACACAACTTGCCTGTACAAATACGTACTGGGCCCCGAAGCTTGAAAGAAGCCTGCAGTGCCCGGTATATTCACCAACTCCTCCAAGTGACTGATCATTGCCAAGGTCGAATTAATATGTGTTCCTTGATGTTAATGATTGTGAGTGTTCTCAGGAAAGGACTAAAAGCTGACTTTCTAAGCAGGATGTTGCTTGGAAATACCCAAAACAAACACGATGTCCATTCCTAACGTGTTAGTGAACCGAACTGACTCGATGCGTTTTGTTAAAGGCCTTTCCTTCGTTTTCCTGGCCCACGGTTTATTTTTTACTATTTTTAACTAGGAGCCCATCTGAAAAACAAGTTAAGAACGGAATGCTCGCCAAATCACCTCTCCAAGACAAAGTCGGCTACCCAGGGAGTCGGACCTCGAGTGGGTGCCGGCAGGGACGCAGCCGCTGAGCCTCTCCCAGAGAGCGACGCCGGCCGCCGGGTTCGGTTAGACCGCAGCAGGAAGTTTTCCCTTCCTCTGCGGGAGGCAGTGGGGCCAAGGGGAAATTTGAACTCTCACTCCACGGGGGCACCCAGAGGGGAGCTCCGGCGTGGGAGGGTGGCTCCCCAGGAGCCAGGCGGTCGAGGAACTCGTGATTCGACGCCTGCCGCCGCGTCTCCGCCCCGCGCGGGCCCAGGCCGCGGCCTCCCTGCCCTCCCGGCCCTCCCTGATGTCCACTCCCGTCCCGGGGCGGCGGCCTCAAAGGCCGCAGAGCAGGGCTGCGTCCCGGCTCGCAATCCCCAGTCTCCCCGCCGAGCCGCCGCACAGAGCCGCAGCTGGCTTGGCCGGCACGGGCTGCACTCACCCACTCGAGGACCTTGATGAAGCCGAGCGGCTCCTTGAGCGGGTTGAGGTTGATCTGGAAGCCGGACATCCTCTGAGGGAAGGAGGGAGAGAAAGTCAGAACGACTGGGCGGAGAAGGAGGGACCGACAAGACCCAAGCGGCTGGGCGGCGAGGAAGGGCAGGCGGGGCGCGCGCGCGGGCCGGGCTCAGAGGCGGGCCCGGGCGGCTGCGGGGCGGGGCGGGGCGGAGCGGCGGCGGTTGAGCCGCAGGCTGAGGCGCTGGGGCGGAGACGGAGAGGGGCGGCTGGGGAGGCAAGGGGCGGGCCGGGGCGGGGACAGGGAGGCACCTCCTCAGGCCGCACCTGGCCGAGTCGACTGATCCGCTGGCGAACCAAGTAGATGTTGGGCGCCATGCTGCTTGCGCCGCGCCCCCTTCCCTGCGGTCCAGCCCTTGGCGCTCGGTCACTCCCTGCGCACGCGTGGGCTCCTCCGGCCCGCGCCGCGCTTCCGGCCCCGCATGGCTGGAGAGCGCCCTGGCCTGGGGGGCGCCTGCGCTTCCTCAGAGAAACCCTCAGTGACCCCGAGCTCACCACAGCTGAGCTCACTACACCCAAGCCGACCTCTCCCTCCCCCGTTTTCCTTCACAGATCCCAACTTTTATATGAATTTATAATATATTGGCACAGATGTAGCCGTGTTTCGAGGCATGTGTTAGGGGCCTTTGATTAAATGGTGGAAAGTTACTAGGAAACAACAGACTTAACGGCGACCGTGCTGTAGGGCACCTGGGAAGTGTGAATCACCAAACCTTCCTACACAAGTTAGGTTGATTTTCAAAGTTATCCTGGCAGCCGTGGTTGAAAGATGAAGAAAGGTTATACCTGAAAAAAGAGGCATGGCCGGCAGGCCCTCGGTGACCTCCGCTTTCACCTCTTCTACCCGGTCGGTCATCGTTGGTATCTTTCTTCAAGAAGCTGATGCCTTTAAGATTCGGCTTAAGTGATATTTTCCTCCTGGCGCCCAGTTACAGGAGCCCCAAGGTAGTGTGATCTCCTTGCTCGCTTCCTCAATACCTGGAAAGTTCCTGGACAGCTGGAATGCAGCATATTCGTGTATATGAAAAACCAGCTTCCAAGTACTTACCTGAATTTCCAAGCACGAATATGACTTAGCACCGAGGTTATTCCGTCATAGTTGACAGCTGTTATTGAACATCGTGCTAGTAAGCGAACCCTTTCTCTTTCGAGACCAATTTATCTCCTTGTTTGCTGTCTACAGAGTGCAAAGAATACATCTCATTTTCCATGCAGACAGAGACAATCTTATTTTTATTTTTATCTTGGTTCCCGTTCCTCAGTTCCCAGCACGGTCCGTCCTCAGTGAGCACCTAATGGATGGTTGCAGATTTCTCCTACTAAGCAGGAAGGCATCGTAGGTACCCCTTAGGGCTAGGTGAGTGGAAGCTGATCATGCATTGCTAACCGTTGCATCTGATACCACTATGAGCGGTGCTCCCTGTCTTCCAGCTTCCTCTCTCTCTTTCTGCTGTTTCTGTACCTTCCTCTCAGTGCTTATCTTTTTGTCTCTTTAGCCCATTTTTCTAAGCTTTTACTGTCATTCTGTTGAGACCTTCTGGATAGGCACCTGGGGATGGAATAGTGAATAGCAGGACTATTTAGCTTGAGCTTCATATTCACAAAGATTCAAATTAGACTCTTAATGCAATTTCAAAATGAGATATACTTTGACAGATTAGAAATATGTTCACATGCAGCTTTATTGATTAAAGATCTAAAACATACCCTAACTTAGTAAACTGGTATTGGCATTTCTTCTTTTTGTTTATTCAAGACCTTAGTAACTGGAATTGGCCAGGCCCTTTCTTAACTTCTGTGCTAAACTTTCTGTTGCTTCTATCTGCCCCTCCTCACTTTCTCTCCTGCTTCTTAGAAGTTCAAGCCCACCAGTGGAAAGCTTGGAGGTTACTTTTCCTCAGGAAATCTTCAGTGCTAGAGTAACTCCTGGAACTTTAAGAATGCCCCGTTCTTGGCCTTGTGCCACTCGGTTTTAAAGATGGAGACCACCGAAGGTGAGCAGAACCACATCTGGTCACTGACCAGAACTCATTTGCAGACTCACTGAGCAGAACAAAACAGAAGTCAGCCACCACTGCTCACTCACAGCACAGCACTGCTTCTGTCAGTCAGGCAAGCTCAGGGGCCTACCTTCCTGAGAAGGAGCTGGCCGTGAATGGTAGAGCCAGTGAGATCTGATTTGGCAACAAGATAGTAGTGATTTTAAAAAAAATCCTCCCGAAACAAGAGTCTTTAAACAATAGCATCTCATTGAAGGCACAGCTGTTCAAAATCTGAGAAGAATGTTCAGATGACTGTATCACATTGACTACAACACTGGTCATTTTCTCATTTGTTCCTCAAATCTGAGGAAAGAGCCAGGCACTCTGGGGACAACTTGTTCACAGGTCTACTCTACCAGGGCTATTTGGAAAATAATCCCTGTAATATAAAATGGTTGTATCTGAGGTGTTATTATTGAGCTCTGTCTATGGTGGTATAGTTATGGCTAAGTTATCTACATAATTTGTTATTGTTTTACTTTCTCTCTGTGGCTTTGAGCATATGTGCCAGACTGTGACACATGGGATTTAGGAATGCTCAGAAGGCCAGAAAGGAAGATATATTTAGGTATGTCATATCATTAGCTAACTGTAATATTTTTTGTTTTTCTCAGTGAGAATACCGTTTGGTCACCTTCTTAGCAAGATGGGACTTTGTAACTCATTCCCAACCAACATTTATCTCTTTCTCTGAAAAGATATTATTGGGTTTTGTTTGTTTGTTTGTTTAGAGAAGGATTCTCATTCTGTTGCCCACGCTGGAGTGCAGTGGTGGGATCTCAGCTCATGGCAACCTCTGCCTTCTGGGTTCAAGCAATTCTTCTACCTCAGCCTCCTGAGTAGCTAGGACTACAGGTGCCTGCCACCACGCCTGGCTAGTTTTTATATTTTTAGTAGAGACAGGGTTTCACTATGTTGGCCAGGCTGGTTTCAAACTCCTGACCTCGTGGTCTGCCCGCCTCAGCCTTCCAAGGTGCTGGGATTACAGGCATGAGCCACTGCACCCAGCCAAAAAGATATTGTTTAATATCAAATTCAAAATCTGACTTTTGCTTATAAACACAAATACGTGTTTTGTTTTCACTAATGAATTCAGTAATCATTTTAGAAACATTTTAAAATAACTAAATTTATTCAAATTGTACAATAGATTGATTCAATAGGCACAGTAAATTAATCTCAAAATAATTAAATTGAGCTCTCTTAAAATAAACTTCTCATTTTAAAACATATTTTGATTTACAAGCAAGTTGCAAAGTACGAAGAGTTCTGTATACACTTCACCCAGTTTCCCCTCATGTTAACATCTTCTATAACCATCATACATTTGTCAAAACAAAGAAATTAGTATTAGTGTATTACTACTGACTAAATTGAAGTATTTTTCAAACTTCATCAGTTGTCCACTAATGTCTTTTTTACTATCCCAGGCTCCAATCCAGGAAACCACATTTAATGTAACGAGTGTCACAGGTGAACAGCAACTATCTGGCGCCAGTGGTGCAGGCAGTAAGAAGAACTTACCAAGACAGTTGTAGGTAAAGAAAGGCACATTTATTTGAGAAAGCAGGAAAATGCATTGCAGGGGTGCAACAGGCAGGTCAGCAAAAGGGGAGCTGACTGCAAAGAGACAGAAGCTTGCTAGGGATTTTATAGGATGGTGCTTGTGCTCTGTGCTTAAAGAGGACTTTGTGCAGTACAGATAACGCCAAGGTTGCAGTGAGCTAACTTGCATTTTTCTATCAGCTAAGGGTTTGGTGATAGCTGGGCACAGGAAGATTGTCAGTTACTTACACATGAGGGCTATGTGTCCTAGACCATGAAGAAAGGCAGACTTATAGCTTATCTATCTGCTTTCTCTTTTTGCTTTCTTCTGGTCCTGCCAGCCTGACTCCTTTTCCCAAATTAGGACTCTGCAAACCCCGACAGAACAACAATGATAAATCTTTGGCATGTGGTTGAAGGTCTCATCTTCCAACTACTTCTTGCTGACCGAGGGTGTAGAGTTGGCCCTACCTAAGATTGTTAGTCAGTCAGGAGATTATTTGGGCCTAAATCCCCAAGTTGGGACTTAAATTGGGCAGGGATGCTATGAGACTATTGGGGAACGGCATTTGTAGCCTAAAATTTTGTTCTGCTGCATTCAAAGGAAAGTTATAGAGTTCTCTTAGTGGCTGATACCTTTGCTGTAGTATTATTTTGGTTTGAAATTGTCGTATCCTAGAAAACACAAAATAAGATGTACTATTAACAATTCATGATGCAAATAAACAAATTAATATGACTTTATTATAGGCAGAAGAAGTTGAGCAACCCATGGCCAAATGTAACTGGAGAAGCTTTGAAATAGTTGTGCTAAAAAGGAATTTTGAGGAACTCCCTTTTGAAGGCCCTTTAATATTTATGTTCTCTGTTATCTTTTCTAAACGTTCGTCTACCTGACCTGAGGTACTGATGTAAAAGCAGCAAGTTTTGTTTAACAACACACAGGTGCCTCCTGTGTCAGCAGTAAGCACATCCAAAGCGTGTTGGTTCTGCAAAACATCCCCTGCCAATGAGTTTAGGGCCTGCTGGGCTGGGATGGTGAGAGTATGAACACTGCACTTAAGCATGGGTATATCTGCAAACCAAAAGATTGCATGGGCTACAGAATGTCCAAGGCCATTTTTCTCCATGACCGGATTATTATTGGCGAGGATGCCAAATGATGGGAGATTGGCTAAGTACTGCTTCTGATGCCCTTTGGAGGGACCGACGTAAGAAGGATTTTAAATTTGGAACCTGGCCAAAGGTTACAAAGTCTGAGGAGTTATATATATGCACTACAGATATTGTTGCAACTATAGTGCAAGTGCCTTTTCACTTATCAGACAAGGCTAGAAATATGTTAGATCTGTATGAAAAGAAGAACCCAGTTTCTTTCAATGAAACTCCTGAAGAGGAATCTCATAACCAGGCATAGGTGTGATTAGTTTAGATTCCAGTATGATTTGCATAAATAGAGGGATCCCATGGTCCCCTGGGATTACATGTGGATGGGCGGTGACCCAAAAAGTAGTTTTTCATACATAAGGGGGTAGAATTTTGACTTGTAGTGTTATATGACTGTGGGCCTGACAGGTAAGATTTTTGAATACTAATGGGATAAGAGAAAGTTGAGGAAAAGATGTAGATGTATTCGTGAAGTTGAGAAGTAGTCCACTTTTGACTTCCATTTCTTTTTTTTTTTGAGATGGAGTCTTGCTCCGTCACCAGGCTGGAGCACAGTGGTGCAATCTTGGCTCACTGCAACCTCCGCTTCCTGGACTCAAGTGATTCTTCCGCCTCAACCTCCCAAGTAGCTGGAACCACAGGCATGTGCCACCACATCCGGCTAATTTTTGTATTTTTAGTAGAGATGGGGTTTCACCATGTTGGCCAGGAGACTTCCATTTCTATATATTCCATCCTGGTTGCTGAACTATATATACGCATAAAGGAACGGTTATCAATATTTCTGGCATTAACTTTGTTGTTTCCTCACTATAGAGAAAAACTGAGGAGGTCTACAGTGAACTTGTTAGCGTCATTGTATGGCTTCAATTCTGGTTTGTTTGATTATAGCTGTGAGTGTAATAGCAATGGGCTTATGTGTTAAAGTCTCTGGGAAAGGGCTAGGCTCCTTGGAATTTTTAGCCTTACAGGCCATCTCTGGTGCCCTTCCTATTTGCTCGGCCACCATGGAAGATTGCCATGAGGGATCAATTGGCCTAGGTTCACCTCATCAACCTGTATTTTTGGTGTGTATGTATATGGTGTAGTTGAATCCAGAGTATGGGGCTTGTGTGTTAGCAATTTCTTCCATAGGTAGTGGGACTGCTAGGAGTGTAATGTCATTCTCAAGTGACTGCCTACGTGAGGATATCCAGCAGTTAGTGCTGTGTGTTGTGTTAGCAACCTGAGATATTACTGGTTAGAGTGGGTACCTGGTGCAGCCATGGAAACAATAGTTAGCCATGACAGACAGAATAAACACCGAAATATATATATATATATATAATTATTATTATTATTGATACAGAGTTTGACTCTTGTTGCCCAGGCTGGAGTGCAATGGCGTGATCTCGGCTCACTGCAACCTCTGCCTCCTGGGTTCAAGAGATTCTCCTGCCTCAGCCTCCCGAGTCGCTGGGATTACAGGCATGTGCCACCATGCCTGGCTAATTTCGTATTTTAGTAGAGATGGAGTTTCTCCATATTGATTAGGCTGGTCTCAAAATCTCAACCTCTGGTGATCTGCCTGCCTTGGCCTCCCAAAGTGCTGGGATTACAGGTGTAAGCCATAGTGCCTGGCCTCACAGAAGTATATTTAAGGAAAATGACAATATACAGTAAACTCAGGGAGACAGGAAAGAAGAAATGCTGTAAAGAGTATGAAAAAACCAAACACCTAGTACTTAGTACCTCAGCCTATCAATGTTATGGTGTGGGGGTAAATAGCATTACTAGGACAAAGATAAAGAAATTTCCTCTGGGCAATAATTTCGGAGGTCCCCTTGCCAGTAGCAATCATGTACTATCTCTCTTATAAAAGGATTAATATCAAGAGAGTGAAGCTCCTCAAGAGAGGAAGTTGGACAATTATTGAGAGCTTGCAGTAGAATTGAATAATAAGAGTCAGCTTTAAGAATAAGGTTTAAGGGCCAGGTATGGTGGCTGATCACCTGAGGTCAGGAGTTCAAAACTAGCCTGGCCAAAACAGTGAAACCCCATCTCTACTTAAAAAAATACAAAAATTATCCGGCCGTGGTGACACACACCTGTAGTCCCAGTCACTCAGGAGGCTGAGGCAGGAGAATCGCCTAAACCTGGAAAACAGGTTGTAGTGAGCTGAGTTCGGGGCTCTGCACTCCAGCCTGGGTGACAAAGTGAAACTGTCTCGAAAAGAAAAAAAAGAATAAGGTTTAAAAGAGATGCTGGATTTATTTCCATCAACTTTAAGGGAGATTTAAAAATTCTAGGTTGTTTGGTTTAACGAAATCTCTCTTACTTTTTTTTTAAATTTAAATGAGTTTCCAATGTTTACATTCTAGTTAGACCATAAATAATGAGTCTCATCTCAGCACTAGCAGCTGAGTAACAGCAGATTTAAAGCAGGCAGAAAAACAGAGAGGAAGATAGAGAGATTTAGAGGACTCTACCTAACTCTACAGTACAGATTAATTATTTGAGCTCTGAATTTTTTTGTTGTAGTTTGCCCATCAGTTTAAAATGTGCACAAAATTATAATAGTGAAGGAGATCTGATCTAGCCCACCTGCCCCCCTTGCCTATAGTTTGTAAGCTGCCTTATTCTTTCCTGGGCTTTGGGGCTGTTATCTTTAGAAGACATATAGGTTATAGTTTAAATGATAATAGCCCTTTCCCCAAACTCAGACACCTTCTTAAAGCTAATGAGTGGCCATCAGGCTAGGGGGTGGAAAGGAGCCTGATTCTGCTAAGAAATGGACACAGATTGCCAGCCATTCCTGTAGATAACACTACTATTGTAGGTTGGCCTTTTGAGATATCTTTTCAGGTTTTTTTGTATGCTTGACACCCATGGCTCTACCTGGACCTAACAATCCCACTCCTGTGGCCTCACCAAGAAGCGATTCATTGTACAGGAGGACAGCTTCAACTCCCTATGATTTCATCTCTACCCCAACCAATCAACAGCAACCCCAGCCACCCCCACCCTTCCCCTAAACTGCCTTTGAAAAACTCCTAAACTACTAACTTTGATTTAAATACTAACTCCATCTCTCATGTGGCTTGGCTGCCTCATGTCTATTCAACTTTTTCTGTACTGTAATGCTGTATTCTTTCTTTGTACAGAAGGCAGGAAAATCTCCTTGGGTAGTTACACATCCAACCCCAAACTCAGGACTCAAACCTCTGTATGGCTCTTGTTCTACCAGATGGGCCTGGGGCTCAGATGTTGCTTTTATACAAGGAGTGAATCTTGGGGTTGGCCACTCCTGGATTCCCTTGCTGGGAACACACACTCAGGTGCATCTGCTGTGTATAAGGTCATTCTAAGGGTATGCTCAAGTTATTGCTCTCAGGGGTATTTACCCTACACTTTGACAAGAGGTTTAGCCTTTCTAAGTTTCCATTTTCTCATCCCCTTTTTGCAAACAGGAAATGAGAATTGTAGTGGGATTTAAATTTTGTAATCATAAGCGATCATTTAGAAGAGGCCTAGTACAGACTAAGAACGGAGGAAATGTTACCTGCTCTGGCTGCTGTGTTCCAGAAACATCAATCTTCTGATTGGGTGGGTAAGAAGCAGCAAAGACTTAGTGCTAAAACAAAAGTCATTTAAGGAAATCAGACTTTGGCTAGAGCGAATTAGAGTTGTAAGGAAGAATGTTCTATTGATAAAATGAAAAATATGAAATGAGAATAGAATTCTTGCAAGCAAATAAAATACAGTTTTTCATTACTGAAAATTATGTGGGGCAGAGGTCATGCTAATCCACCCTGTGTGGGTCCAGTTTTAATCTATTTGTGTCTGAAGTGAACACAGTTCTCATCACCATTTCAAGCTTAGCTTATATTTAAACAATGACTAAACAGGGAAAATCCTCTAATTTGCAGAGGTTAATTTTATTTTTATTTTTATTTTTATTTTTTTGAGATGGAGTCTTGCTGTGTCACCCAGGCTGGAGTGCAGTGGCCCGATCTCGGCTTACTACAACCTCTGCCTCCTGGGTTCAAGTTATTCTTGTGCCTCAGCCTCGAAAGTAGCTGAGACTACAGGCATGTGCCACCATGCTCAGCTAATTTTTATGTTTTTAGTAAAGATGGGGTTTCACCATGTTGGCCAGGCTGGTCTCAAACTCCTGGTCTCAAGTGATACACCCGCCTCATCCTCCCAAAGTGCTGGGATTACAGGTGTGAGCCACCATGCTGGCCAAGGTTATTTTTATAATAATCATTATAAGTACTGTAATTAAGTTTCTAAAAAAAAGGCTTATTGTATAATAACTATTTTATAATAACATAACTTGGCCTTTGAATAGTGTTTTGCCTTTTTCAGAGTCATTTTATTTTATTTTACTGAGACAGAGTCTCGTTCTGTTCCTTAGGCTGGCGTGCAGTGGTGAGATCTTGGCTCACTGTAATGTCCTCTTCCTGGGTTCAAGGGATTCTCCTGCCTCAGTCTCCTAGTAGCTGGGATTACAGGTGTGTGCCAGTACGCCCAGCTAATTTTTGTATTTTTAGTAGAGACAGGGTTTCAACATGTTGGTCAGGCTGGTCTCAAACTCCTAACCCTGTGATCTGCCCGCCTTGGCCTCCCAAAGTGCTGGAATTACAGGCATGAGCCACTGTGCCCAGCCTCAGAGTCATGTTTTGTGTGATCCTTGGGTTAAAGGATGGTGTGGGAACTATAATCCACATTTTTGCTAATGCAGAAACTGAAGCTCAGAGGGAAGAAAGTGTATCAGGAAAGGCTTCATAGGGGAAGAGACAGAGCACTGTAGCTTGAGAGATGTGTAGGTGATTTCTTAAGTAGATTGGGGCTGGGGGGTTTTCAGCAGAGGTGCTGTAGAGGATAAGGCACAGTGATAGAGGAGGAGGAGTTCTATGGTGGGACCAAATACTTTGATATATCTGATGGTTTGGGTAAGGGGGACAGTGTAGAGTCAGGACTTTGTATGTCAGGCTAGGAGTTTGGACTTTATTCTCTGCCAGTGAGGTGCTTTCATGCAAAGGAGAGTAATATGATCAGATTTCAGTTTAGGAAGATCACTATGTCAGTAGTATAGAAGCTGAACTGGAAAGATGTTTAGGTGGTAGGTTCAAGATATTTTCTAAACCTATTGGTTATGAGGTCTCAGTTCCCAAGTATGGTGATAATGAGCAAATGTAGACAGCCAGGTTGGCACTAGCAGCATGAACTGCTTGTGACAAAAGCGCAGCATTTAGACACAGAAACGACTGGCTCCTGTCCTGGATTTGTCAGATCTACAGATTTTCCTGGAGCATTTGCCACTTAATTTCCTTTGGCTTACCTCATCTGTGTAATGAGAGTATTTGTATGGCACCAGCTTTGCATATGTTAACATTGATGAAATACTTCAAATAAAACAAATCGGAACCTGGGAATGAAGACAGATGTGAAGACCTTCTAATGATGCAAAGAGGGGAAAGAAAGAAGTACCTGAGTGGAAACTGGCCAGGAAAATTCTGATGCTGATGAATTGATGGCAATGAAAGTTTGCGTATCATTTCTCTAGCAGACATAGGAAGGTACTTTACACAGTAGGTGGTTTCTAGAAACTTATTTATTTATTTATTTATTTTTGAGACGGAGTCCCACTCTGTTGCCCAGGCTGGAGTGTAGTGGCACAATCTTGGCTCACTACAACCTCTGCCTCTCAGGCGAATCAACCGATTCTCCTGCCTTAGCCTCCCAAGTAGCTGGGACTACAGGCACACACCACTGTGCCCAGCTAATTTTTGTATTTTTAGTAGAGATGGGTTTTCGCCATGTTGGGTGGGCCAGTCTCGAAGTCCTGACCTCAGGTCACTCATCCACTTTGGCCTCCCAAAGGACTGGTAGAAACTTAAGTATAACTGTAATTTTTTCAAATGGAATTTTCTTTTAAATGCATGTTAGGAGTTGGCCATTTAAAGGAGTCTTGGAGAATCTGCTGAGAACATTTTTTTCTTTTTTTTTTTTTTTTGAGACAGTATCTTATTCTGTTGCCCAGACTGGAGTGCAATGGCATGATCTTGGCTCACTGCAATCTCCACCTCCTGGGTTCAAGCAATTTTCCTGCCTCAGCCTCCCAAGTAGCCGGGATTATGGGTGCGCATGGCCATGCCTGGCCAATTTTTATATTTTTAGTAGAGATGGGGTTTCACTATGTTGATCAGGCTGGTCTTGAACTCCTGACCTCAGGTGATCCATCCGCCTCAGCCTCCCAAAGTTTTGGGATTATAGGTGTGAGCCACCACACCTGGTCTGCTATAAACATTCTTTATGTTTCATGGGCTTGTAGTTTCTTATACTTTCCACCCATTCAAATTTTTTAAAGCGATAATCATTTGTAATTGTCTTACTAGCTCAATAAATTGGTCTTTGCTTTCTGAAGCAATTTGTTTTTGTTGTTATTTTCCTTGAGGGAAAAGCAAGGTTTTTTTTTGTTTGTATTTAAACCTGTTTGCTTTCTTATTTTTCTTTGTTGATTTTTTTCCTCTCCTAGTATGACCAATGGTGAGAAGCCTGAGTTTACTGACTTTGACTAGGAATTTACTGACTTTAACTTTTTGACCACCTTTATGATGAGGCCTGAGAGAATAACAAAAGTCCCAACCAACCCCCCACCCACCTACGGAAATGTATATACACACCATGCCACTGTCACGCTGACCCTGAAATGCCATCATAATACATTCTCTACCTTAGGCTAAGAGCTTCATGTTCTAAAATACAAATACCCTGGAGAATTATTGCATTAAATGGTCTATTACGGGATAATGCTTTAATGAGAAATTATCTGAATATTTTTCTCCTGGCAGTGAAAATAATGGGAGTTTTAATGGGAGTATAGCAAGTAAGAGATAGTTGTGGAATCTGGGCACCATCCCAGGAAGACAGGTTTAACCAAAGGGAAAAGTTCTAGGCTGCCAAGGAGCTGTAAAAGGGATAAGAATGCCTGGAAAGTATGATGGAGAAGCTGCTCAGTATTGAAGAAAAGGAAAATGTAAAGCAGAGCTAAAGCAAACTTGGATTTGTGATACAAGTTAGCTTAGGGAAGACTGAACTCCTTTAGCATCTTTAACTTCATTGTTTACCAATCCTTTGAGAAGAAAGATCTGAACATTTCATATATTCCTTCTAGTATTTATTGATCACCCATATATACTGGACACTGCTAAGTGCTGATCATACAAGTAGAATAAGACACTCTTGTCTTCAAAGAGTTTGTATTTTAAAGGGAAAGATAGGCTCATGCCTGTAACTCCAACACTTTGGGAGGTCAAGGCAGGTAGATTGCTTTAGCTCAGGAGTTTGAGATCAGCCTGGGCAACATGGCAAAACCCCGCCTCTACAAAAAAAACGAAAATTAGCTGGGCATGGTAGCATGAGCTTGTAGTCCCAGCTACTGGGGAGGCTGTGGTGGGAGGATGGCTTGAGCCCAAGAGGTAGAGGTTGCAGTGAGCCAAGATGCACCACTGCATTCCAACCTGGATGACAGACCCAGACCCTCTCTCAATAAAATAAAATAAATAAAGGGAAAGATAGGATTAAAAAAAAATATATATATATTTTCAAGTTGTGATAAGTGTAATGAAGAACACAAAACATGTGCTTTTTATATTTTTTATTTTCTGCTTTACAATTAGATTGTCCTGCAAAGTCTGTGGTAAAACAGAGATAAATTGGTAAGGGCTGCAGTCTTCATAATCTACATAAAAACTGTGATCGACTCAGGTCCTATATAAGGAAATTTGTAGGTATAATCCTGTGACACTCTCAGGACTCTGAAATTCTGAAGAGTGACCAGCTCGTGGAGTCCAGAAGGAAGAGCAACCAAGATGAAGGTGAAGTTGTTGAACTGGAATCGACAACTGTGTCCACAAAACCAAGTTGGACTTACAGAGAGTTCCAAGAAACTATGTTCCTACCTTACATCTTTTTGAGGTCCCATGAGAATATGTAAAAGCTTTAAATGCTACCAAATTGGAAGGAGTTTGCAAAACCATTCCTTGCTTGGCTGGATGGTCACGGAGATGGAGTCAGTTTCTTGGCAAAGCATCTGAAGAGCCTGGCTACTGTCCTTTCTGGGGCATGTGATGGAGAGGTTAGAATTTGGAACTTGACTCAACTGAAATGTATCCGTACAATATAAGCACATGAAAGTTTTGTACGAGGAATATGTACTCGCTGTTATGGGGCTTCTTTTTTCACTGTTGGTGATGACAGAACTGTGAGGCAGTGGAAAATGGACGGGCCAGCCTATGGAGAGGAGGAAGAGCCATTACATACAACATTAGGAAAGATAGTGTCTACTGGGATTGATCATCACTGGAAAGAAGCTGTTTTCGCTACATGTGGACAGCAAGTAGACGTTTGTGATGAACAAATAACTAATCCTATATGTTCAATGACCTGGAGATTTGACAGTATAAGTCGTGTTAAATTTAACCCAATTGAGACATTTCTCTTGGAAAGTTGTGTGTCTGACAGGACTATAGTACTTTATGCTATGAGGCAAGCTGCTCCTCTGAAAAAGGTTGTCTTAGATATAAGAACAAATACAATCTGTTGGAACCCTATGGAAGCTTTCATTTTTACAGTAGCAAATGAAGATTATAATTTATTAACTTTTGGTATGCATGCACTGGACACTTCTGTAATGGTCCATATGGATTATGTATCTGCAGCGCTTGATGTGGATTACTCTCCCACTGGGAAAGAGTTTGTGTCTGCTAGTTTCGATAAATCTATTTGAACCTTTCCTGTAGACAAAAGTCAAAGCAGGGTGGCATATCACACAAAGCAAATGCAACATGTTGTCTGTGTAAAATGGACTTCTGACAGCAAGTATATTAAGTACGGATCTGATGAAATGAACATTCACCTATGTAAAGCTAATGCTTCTGAAGAATTGGGTGTGCTTACACAAAGAGAAAAAGCAGCCAAGTATTATAACCAGAAACTGAAAAAGAAATGTCAGCATCATCCTCATATACAACAGATAGCTCGCCATCAACATCTACCAAAATCTATCTATAGCCCGATTCAGGAACAATGCATCATGAAAGAAGCAAGTGAACCACATTAAACACAGCAATGTGTTTAAACACAGATCCATCCATTGGATCTGTGCCGATTGTGTCAGAGAAGAAGAAACACATCGTGGCAGTTGTAAAATAATACTTGATATTCCTAACTATCCTGATGTATAATTATTTGTTACTTTTGATTTGAGAATTCTACAAATAAAAGTGTTGGGACTAGATTAATTGCAGACATTTCAGTTATATATGTAGAGCTTTATTGTTGCTCCTTTTAGCTACTCTGAAAAGTGATTCTTAAAGGTGGCCTACTTGATACGCCCATCTAATTGTTTTATCCTTACTCTGTGTTCCTCTTTCATTGAAGAATACAGTATTTGCAACTAACTTATTTTTTCCTGTGTTAGTTACAGATATACTTACTTTCTCTCTGATCTATTTTCGTAGACACTCTACATTTGAATTGACATTGATGACCAAACATCTCTTATGTTACCTTCAATTATTGCAGTGATATTTCTTCCTATGATTCCACATAACATTTAGAAGAATGATGTCAACAACTTTTTATGACTGAATTTATTTCTAGTGCTTTATTTATATTTGGCTTTTTGACTTTTTCAAAACAATCAGCCTGCATTTATATAATTTTTATAAACAATATTATAATTTTGGTCAAGTTGAGGAAATAAAACTTCCTTTCAGCATTGAAAAGAAAAAGAAATTTTGTAGACTCAACATTCTAAACACTGAGAGATTCCTCAGAGCCAATTCCAATTCTAATAATTAAACAGGTGAGATTAACTGCTGCCGGTGTGGTTTGATGTTAAACCCTACCTTCTGTTTGCTATGCCCACTCCCTATACAATGCCCACCCTCCTGTTACATATCCAGAAATTCCAGGCCTGAGAATTCTAATAGACTGGCCTAAGATGAAGAAAATAGGGAGCTGGGATTAGTTATGAAGCAGCTGGTGACAAGGAGAGATGAGTGACAAACATGCCCAGAGCCATGGAAAAAACTAACAAGAAAACTGACTGAAGATGCTTCATGTAGGAGAGTGAATTCACACCATTTCAACATCAGTAACTTAGATAATGAGAAGAGGGAGAGTGGTGAAAAGAATTCCACTTAAGTTTAATAGTGTAGGGTGTGGGTACAGTGGCTCATGCCTGTAATCCCATAATCCCAGCACTTTGGGAGGATTGCTTGAGCCCAGGAATTCAAGACCAGCCTGGGCAACATGCAAGACCTTACCTTTACTTAAAAAAAAAAAAAAATTAGCCAGGTGTGGTGGCATGTGCCTGTAGTCCCAGCGACTTGGGAGACTGAGGTGGGAGGGTTGGTTGAGCCTGAGAGGTCAAGACTGAAGTGAACTCTGATCGCATCATTGCACTTCAGCCTGGGTGACAAAGCAAGACCCTGTCTAAAAAAAAAAGAAAGTATAGCTGGGTACCCCATGCATGGAACTGCAAATAAGCCCTTGAGGATTTGTTGCTCAGCATTAAGGAGGGACTATAAATGTGTCCTATGCATGCATAGCCATAAACACTTTCTTAGCAAAGCATATGATTACTAAAGCCATTAGAAGTAAGAAGACAGGGAGATAATGTTATTTTTATATTACAAGCTTAATTGTACTTCATTAATAGAATATTGAGGAATTATGTAAACTATTGTTTATGCCTTGTTCTCACGTACCTACTAGTGAAAGAGGCAAGAGAATTAACTAGAGCAATCAAATAAAACTACTACCTCCTCAGGCCTTTTAGTGACACACATTTTTGTCTGCCCAGCATTCCTTGTGGGAAACATGCTCCTCTTCCAAAGCTCCAAAGTATTCCTGGTCGTGTGGTTTGGGCCAGGGATGACTATATGATGTAGGCTCAGCCAATCAATATATTTTATTCCTTTAGTCACAGTGATTGGCTCATAAGAGAGTATGTAATATATGTTGGACCATTTGAAAGTCTCTGGGTATTTTACCAGACACTTTCCAGAAAAATATCCCTTTTTTGGATCACAGGCTCTAAAATCTCAAGAGGTCTAGAGCAGCCAGGATCCATCCATTTTGCTACTACATGGAGGGGGCTAACTTGAAGAAGAAGCAAAGTAGGTGTGAAGAATTCTAGGAAGAATAGGGAATGGGGGAAGAGTCCAAACAGACATTTCGTCCATGCTAACAGATCTTTGTGTGGATGGAACTCAGTGGAAGGATAGATTCCTATTAGCCTGTTAGCAAGGGGACAGTTGGTGGGGCAGAGCAGGGTATGACTCACCATAGAACCACTTGTCCTTGTCAGGAGGGGCCAAGCTCTCCCAGGAAATTTTCAGTGGTAGGGGAATGACGATAACATGTAATGAGTCTGGGACTTACTTGAAGTTATTTGCCTTTGCATAACTTTAAGACTGATGAATATGCACCCACTTTCCTGGGAGCCTTCTTGTGCCCTCTGCTGCCTTAATGTCAACTTGAGGTACCTGATTCACCTGACATACTCTCAAAGCCCAACATAATGGTTTTGTTGTCTTACTGAAGCTTCAGACTTTAAGATGTTTGGAGGCAGGGCCTCTATCTCCCACTTCTGTATCTTCTTGCTTTGTACAGCCCCAGAACCCAGTAAGCATTTCAGTGATGCTTGGATGAGTGAATCTGATAAAGGCATATAGAATAGAAGCCCTGAAATAGTAGCCTGAAAAATTCATGGCTTTGCATTACGGTACTGCCTCTCCAAGCACCCTCTTTAAAGATAGAAATACCCAGAGGAAACATAACATGTTTAACAGGTGACCAATTCTCAGTTTTGGCAGTTATCAGAATGAAGGTGTCAGAGGTGTTAAACAGAACAATTCCATCTTGAATAGGAGCTGAGTAAAATAAGGCTGAAACTTACTGGACTGCATTCCCAGATGGTTAGGCATTCCAAGTCACAGGACAACACAGAATATCAGTGCAAAATGCAGGTCATAAAGACCTTGCTGATAAAACAGGTTGCAGTAAAGAAGCCAGCTAAAACTTACCAACACCAAGATGGCGACAAGGGTGACCGCTGGACATCCCCACTACTACACTCTCACCAGTGCCATGACAGTTTACAAATGCCATGACAACGTCAGGAAGCTACCCTGTAAGGTCTAAAAATGGGAAGGCATAAATAATTCACTCCTTGTTTAGCATATCATCAAGAAATAACCATAAAAATGTGCAACCAGGCCGGGCGCGGTGGCTCAAGCCTGTAATCCCAGCACTTTGGGAGGCCGAGGCAGGTGGATCACGAGGTCAAGAGATCGAGACCATCCTGGTCAACATGGTGAAACCCCGTCTCTACTAAAAATACAAAAAATTAGCTGGGCATGGTGGCACGTGCCTGTAATCCCAGCTACTCAGGAGGCTGAGGCAGGAGAATTGCCTGAACCCAGGAGGCGGAGGTTGCGGTGAGCTGAGATCGCGCCATTGCACTCCAGCCTGGGTAACAAGAGCGAAACTCCGTCTCAAAAAAAAAAAAAAAAAATGTGCAACCAGCAGCCCTCAGGGCTGCTGTGTCTATGGAGTAGCCATTCTTTTATTCCTTTACTTTCTTAATAAACTTTCACCCTGTGGACTTCCCCTGAATTCTTTCTTGCTTGAGAGCCAAGAACACTTTCTTGGGGCCTGGATCAAGACCCCTTTCCTGTAACAAAGGAAACTATAAAAATTGGATTTTAGGCTGGGTGCAGTGGCTCACACCTGTAATCCCAGCACTTTGAGAAGCTGGGGCAGGCGGGTCACCTGAGGTCAGGAGTTTGAGACCAGCCTGGCCAACATGGTGAAAGCCCGTCTCTACTAAAAAAGTAACAAAAATTAGCCAGGTGTGGTGGTGCATGCCTGTAATCCCAGCTATTTGGGAGGCTGAGGCAGGAGAATCGCTTGAACCTGGGGGTTGAAGGTTGCAGTGAGCCGAGATGGTGCCACTGCACTCCAGCCTGGGTGACGAAGTGAGACTCCATCTCAAAAAACAGAAACAAAAACAAAAACAAAATTGGATTTTAAAGAACACTCTTTGTATGAAAGCAAGGTCATAGATTTGTGTAACTGATTTGAAAAACAGTTTGGCATTATCTCCTAAGGCTGAACATTCATCTACATATGACCCAAAAATTTCACTCCTAGGGATGGGACCAAAGGAAACTGCTATGGTTTGAATGTGTTCCCCAGATTTCATGTGCTGGAAATGGAATCTTTAATGCAACAGTGTTGACAGGTGGGACCTTTAAGAGAAGAGGGGTTCATGCTGTTATTGTGGGAGTGGGTTACTTATCTCATGGGTAGGTTCCAGATAAAGGGATGAGCTTGGCCCCCAACTCTTGTGTGAGCACTCCCTCTCACCATGTGATGCCTTCTACCACGTTATTGCACAGAAGATTCAGCCCCTTGATCTGGGACTTTCTAACCTCCAGAACTGTGAGCCAAATAAATCTCTGTTCTTTGTAAACTACCCTGTGTGATAGTAGCATAAAAAGGACCAAGATAGAAACATTTACGGATGTAAAACAGGGGATGTGTACAAGAATGTTCATCGCTGCCCTGTTTTTGATGCAAAAACTTGGAAACAACTGAAGTGCCTGTCAACAGGAGAGTGGATAAATTCTGGTGTAGTTACATAACTATTGCAGGACTATAAAAAGAAATGAACCACACAATAACGTGGATAACTCCAAGCAGTAATAAAACGCTAAGTGAAGAAAATGCCCCAAATTTGTATAATATGATATATAGTCATACACCACGTAATGGCATTTCAGCCAATGATGGACTCCATATATGACAGTGGTCCCATAAGATTATAACAGAGCTGAAAATTTTCTATCACCTAGTGATGTTGTCCTGAAGAATTGACTCACAAGAAGTTGCTGGAAGTGGGACAGGAATCTGTTGCTGAAGAAGAGGGAAGAGAAAGGAAATTGCAGGAGAAGAAAAAAAGAATCCCCAAGAAAATTCACGAAGGGCTTAGCAGAAGGTTTTGCAAACCTCAAAAAGCTCCTTAAAAAGTTTAAAAACATAGACCCCAACACTGAGGTTTTCATTAATAGAGAGGAATATTCATAGTACAGTATTTTCTTATAAGCAAGTCTTTGACAAAAAAAAAAAAAAAAGGAAAAGAAACAAACAAAGAAAACCACTATGGACGTATTTCTGAAGAGTGACCCCTCTTCAAGAAGAACCACAGGCAGGTCCTTCAGGAGGAATTCCAGAAGAAGTCACTGTTATCATAGGAGATGACAGCTCCATGCTTGCTATTGCCCCTGAAGACCTTCCAGTGGGACAAGTTGAGGAGGTGACACTGATGATTATGATGTTGCATAGGCCTAGGCTAAAGTGCAGGTTTTTATCTTTGTTTTTAATAAAAAAGTTTAAAAAGTAGAAAATAAAAATTTAAAGCCGGGCGCGGTGGCTCAAGCCTGTAATCCCAGCACTTTGGGAGGCCGAGGCGGGTGGATCACGAGGTCAAGAGATCAAGACCATCCTGGTCAACACGGTGAAACCCCGTCTCTACTAAAGCTACAAAAAATTAGCTGGGCATGGTGGCGCGTGCCTGTAATCCCAGCTACTCAGGAGG
>NW_016107865.1:533863-555507 GCF_001604975.1 Cebus imitator
TTTTGAGACAGAGTCTCACTTTATCCCCCAGGCTGCCTCTGCCTCCCAGGTTCAAGCGATTCTCCTGCCTGAGCCTCCCAAGTAGCTGGGATCACAGGGGCATACTACCACAGCCAGCTAATTTTTGTATTTTTTTTTTTTTAGTACCATTGGAGTTTCACCATGTTGGTCAGGCTGGTCTTAAACTCTTGACTTCATGATCTGCCTGCCCCAGCCTCCCAAAGTGCTGGGATTACAGGTGTGAGCCACCACACCCAGCCTATAAATCTTTAATACTGTCTTTTACTTTACCTTTTGTGTGTTTAGATACACAAATACTGTGTTACAGATGCCTACAACATTCAGTGCAGTAACATGCTATACAAGTTTATAGCCTAGGAGCAGTCTACACCACCTGCTAGTCTAAACCTAGCAGTCTACACCACCTAGGTTTGTGTACGTGCACTCTGTTATGTTCACACAACGATGGAATCCCTGAATGATGCATTTTTAGAATGTATTCCTGTCATTAAACAATGCACGATTTATTTTTCTAGAGTTACAATTAATGTAAAAATAAGCTTTATAGAAATACATATGGGTGCAATAAAACTATATATTTCAAAAAGCCAAGGAATTCTCCAGATGATGGCGATCTTGTGTGTGTGTTGAGGGGTAGGGGGACATGGCATGTGGGCACTGTATGGTTAGATAAAGTTTATGTCAAGGTTCTAGATTTTGTTTTAGATGGTAGGTTTGCAGGTACTTATATCATTAAGAATAATGAAATAAGAAATGAAGCATAAACATGACTAGAAAACCTGGGTTCCCTAAGGAAACTGCCTGAGGCTGACGCTTTATTTGGAAAGTGCATTCTCAGAGCACTGATAGTGAGGGGAGTGTGAGGCGAGGCAGGAGGGATAGGGAGTAATGCCAGGGGTGCCTTAGCCTTGTTTCACGATGAGCTCTGCTGGTGAGTCGGCAGGTGAGCCTGTCCAGCCGCATGGGAGTCTTCAGGTAGGACAGGTCTGCCTTGGAGCAGTCCTCAGGCAGAAGAAGGGAGAGGAAATGGGCAGATTGGGTCTCTAACTGGAAGGTAAGTTCTTTGTGGCACTACCTTTGGGTTGCTTATCTGGCTGGCCTCTCTTGGTGGCGGCTGGAAAACCAGATCTCACATCCTGTGTTTTCGTTAAGTCTAGGAGTGGTGGGAGATACCAGAATCTCAAGCCTGTGGCTTTCCTGCCTAGCTGCCCAACAGCAGCAAGAGTATGGTCCCAGCCTTCCCTGGCAAGATGCTGGCTCACCCCAGGCAGAGTAAGTTGGTATTATGGAGGCAACCAAGTCAGAGCTGGTGGCTAAGGTTCCATGGGATGCTGTGTGAAAAGGATCTTGGGAGTCAGACCCAGGTTTGAATCTCTGTGTGAACTTGGATCGAGTTCTTAACTTCCTGGAGACTCATCTAGAATGCGGGAGTAGTGATAACTACCTCCAAGTGTTGTTTCTCATATTAGAAAGGGGTCATGTATGTAATGCAACCAGCGGAATCTTTGGCATCTAATAAGTGCTCAAAACATGTAGCTCTTCTTCATCCTACCCCCTGCCATGAAGCACAATTGAGACAGTACTAGGGGTTGAGGGTGGGTGGGCCTGGCTTCATTCCCCTTCTCTCCTTGTCCCACCTGGCCCATTTCCTGGCTTTGGGCAGCCCAAGGGCACTGGGCCCTATGTTACAGGATGAAGGAGAGAAAGACGCTTTGTACCCCCTTCCTAAGGTCGAGAGTCCTGAGGCTGCAGCTGTCCTCTGTGCCCTTGGTTTGAAAAGATATTGGGTTTAAAGAGGGATCTCAAACAAAGATGGGTGCTCCAAGCAGGTAGTATTTACTTTGGCTGGGGGCAAAGCTGGCCCAGCAGGACAAAGGCACCTTTCCCCAGTATGTCAGGGATTGGGCATAGAGGCCCAAAGCCACTGATGGCAGATTTCCAATTTATTTCAGGGATATGTCTGCCCTCTTCTGGCATGCTACCCTGGCCAACTGTTCACTGGTTGTTTCTTTTTTTCTTTTTGAGAAGGGCGGAATTTTGCTCTTGTTGCCCAGGCTGGAGTGCAGTGGCATGGTCTTGGCTCATTGCAACCTCTGCCTCTTGGGTTCAAGCGATTCTCCTGTCTCAGCCTCCTGAGTAGCTGGGATTACAAGCAGCCACCACCAAGCCCAGCTACTTTTTTGTATTTTTAGTAAAGATGGGGTTTCACTATGTTGGCCAGGCTGGTCTTGAACTCCTGGCCTCAGGCAATCCAACCGCCTCAGCCTCCCAAAGTGCTGGGATTATAGACATGAGCCATCATGCCCAGCCACCTGGTTATTTCTTATATGTCTAGAGTCCCACAAAGACTGACTAGGTCAGCCAGAGCTCTTGCCAGGCTTCCCTTTAATTCAGGATTACTTTTACTCTTTGGTCATGTAAGAACATTCATTTCCTGATTTGCCTCCCTTATACATTTAACTACTCATGTTTTTCATAACACCATTATAGGTTATTGTATTTGAATACTTACTAGGGACTAAAATAAATTCACACTGCTATTTTGCTGGTGAAGTGTCCTACTGTGTAAGTGAAGGTTTTAGTTTTGTAGATTTAGATGAGTAAGTTAAAATTTTCCTTTCTGGTTCTTAATTTGTTTTCTAATTTGGGGTAAAATGAAGTTAGATTGGGGCTGAGAAGAAGCTTGGAAAAGGAGCTCTTCATATTAGTAATGCATATTTTATACACCTCCCAACTCCAAGACCCTTCTCCTCAGAGCTGTTTTGAGGGAAGAGAACATTCCTGATCACTAGGTTGCCCTTCTTCTCTTTGAGTTAATCCTGTGGCCTCCACAGCAGGTAGAAAATTCTGGAGGAGTAGCACTCCTTATGCTCTCACAAATTTTCTTTAGCATTCCCATTCCGGCTCATGTCTTGTGAATACAGATACAGTTGGCCCCAATTTCTTTCTAGTGGGCGGGGGTTAAAGGCGTAGAATGTTGGTGAAAAGTTTTGTACTATTGTGCAAAGTAGTACTGTACAAATTATCTTCTGCCTCTATCCCATAAGACCTTTTGAACAAAGCCCAATTCTAGAATTCTGGAATTTTACTTTAGAACTTTCCATTGGCTAAATTTTTGATTATTCCTAAAAAATCAGTATGCTGGAGGACACATTTTATTTTATTAATATTTTTGAGACGGGTTCTCACTCCTGTTTCCCAGACTGGAGTACAGTGGCACGATCACGGCTTACTGCAACCTCCACCTCCTGGACTCAGGTGATTCTCCCACCTCAGCCTCCTGAGTAGCTGGGTCTACAAGTGCACACCACCACATCCAGCTAATTTTTTTGTATTTTTAGTAGAGATGGGGTTTTGCCATGTTGCCCAGCCTGGTCTTGAACTCTGGACTCAAGTGATCTACCTGCCTCTGCCTCTTAAAGTGCTGGGATTACAGGCGTGAGCTACTGCACCTGGCCATGGTCTGCATTTTAATTGTCCTAAGTCATTGTGTTTTAATGTGAACGTCAGACATCTTGTGTCAGTGGCTGCTCTGGGGACAGCCCCGGAATGGAGGGGGGGAGAGCCTGGAGTGAGGTAGCTCAGGACTCAGAGAGAACTTCCACTTTGGTAGGAGACATCTCAGGCCTGCCTGTAGCTAGTAAATAACATTTTGACTCTGAAAGCCTCCTCTTCCTTTCAGGTATAAGCTATACCTTAGCCTTTAACTTTCAAATTAGAAATGTTTATTTAGGGTAGCAATGGGAAATAGAAGGTAAGTTAGCAAAGTCTGCAGAAGTTGGAGAACTCATAAACAATAAAATACCAGAAAAGTGTTACCCAAAATGCAACATTGAAAAAAGGTAAACATTAAAAAAAAAATTGAGAGCTTAGACTAAAGGCACCTGGGGGGAGGTAACATATACCATGATTTTTTTGCACTCTCTTTTTCTTTTGCCCTGTGATACTTGTCCATCTTTTATGAAGGTCATCTTTTATGAAATTCAATAATATTAACCAATGTTAGGGTGTCTCCTGAGGCAACATGGGATTATATGGTAGGTAAACAGTAGGCAGTTGCTGATTCAAAGGAAAAGATGACTTAGGAACACAATTACCCAGTGCCAGTGGTCTCTTTTAGTCAGAGTCCTCAATCTCTGTGGGGATCACCCTTTGGCCTGGACTTTATTGAGCTGCCAGATTAAAGGCATGAGAATTGAGCCTCAGTTTTTTCCCATTTCTATTCTTAGATAATCCACTCATTCTTTTTCAATTTACCACAAACAGTCCCAGAAAATGTTGAGAACTGAGTGTAAGCAATAATCACTGATATTATATGGTTCCTTGTAGCTTGCAAAGCAGCTTTCCATACATTATTGCATTTAGTCCTCCCGATAACCCTGTGAAGTAGGCGTTATATTATTATTATCATCACAGTTTCACAACTGTGGAAACAAAGCTTGAAGAGATGACTGGACTTGCCTAAGTTCACGGAGAGAGGAAATGGCTCCCAGCTCAGGTGTTTTTTTGTTTGTTTTTGAGATGGAGTCTTGCTCTGTCACCCAGGCTGGAGTGCAGTGGCATGATCTCGGCTCAGTGTAACCTCTGCCTGCTGGGTTCAAGTGATTCTCCTGCCTCAGCCTCCTGAGTAGCTGGGTCTACAGCATGCGCCACCACATCTAGCTAATTTTTATATTTTTAGGAGGGACAAGAGTTTCACCATGTTGGTCAGGCTGGTCTCAAACTCCTGACCTTGTGATCTGCCCACCTCAGCCTCTCAAAGTGCTGGGACTACAGGCATGAGCCACCAGGCCTGGCCATGCTCAGGTGTTTTGATCCTAAGTCCTGTTGCTTCCCAGTTCACATTGATTCAGAGGAGCTGCCATTTGTCCCCCACGCTCCTTTCACTCTGATTAATAACAACAATGGTAATAGTGGCCAATGTTTGAGGGGTATTCACATGATGCCAAGTACATCCCATTTAATCCTCACACCAATTGTATTCTACAGTTGAGTAAACTGAGGCTCAGAGAGGGTAGGTAAGTCTCAGAGAAGTTGGGTATGTGGACCAAGGGTACATGGCTAGTAGGTGGTGGAAACAACATTCAAACATAGACCTGTTTGGTGTCTGTGCTCTTAAACACGCGATTATGACATTGCTGTGCTCTTTGGTTTCTCTTTCAAGGTTTCTGGCTTTGTCCAAATGTTTGATTCAACACAGCAGAAGCACACTGGCTGCTTTCAAGGGCAAAGAACCAAACTACAGGCTGTGGGGAAGACATAGAGAAGGAACAATGGGTTGTGCAGGATTTGTGAGAGTGGGAAGCACCACTGACCTGCAGACGGGACTGACTGAGCAAGACAGACAGTAACGGTGGGGCGCAGACACGCTACCCCAACATACGGTACCTTGGCATATTGAATAGTGTAAGCTGAAGGAATTGGAAAAAAACCACATAGGCAGGAAGGTCTCTGTGACCTTCACCCACCCTTCCTTCCTGAAGGAGGTCCTAAAACCTAGAAGGCCTCCCTGCCCTCCCCTGCAGCAGGTCTTCAGGTGCTCACATGAGAAGTGCCCTCCCCACATCTGAAGGAAAAGAGCGTCCTTATCTCTGAGGACACAGGACACAGAGAAAACTCTGAACAAACAGGCCTGCCGAAGTTCCCCCAGCCGATTACCGTTACATCATACTCTTTTCCCTCTCATATTTCTCCATGACTGTCCACTCTTCATCAAACCTACTATAAAAAACAGGTTTCACTGTTTCTTGGGGTCTTCATTTCCTTATGAAGGCTCCTGCACCCATAAAACTTACATTTAAATAAATTTACATGTTTCTTCTCTTGTTAATCTGCTTTTATTAGAGAGGCCTCATCCATGAGCCTAGGATGGGTGAGGAAAATATATTTTTAGTCACTACAATAACAGATGCATTAGTCAGAAGGGACATGGAGCCTACAGGGGGACTGGGAAGAAAGCTGGATGGATTAACCTACGTCCAGGCATCAGGGACTTCATACGGATCCTCTGCCCTAAATTATTTGGATTTCATTGCAGGATGGCAGTGCTTAACACTGAGGCATTCCTTACTAAGAATGACCTATCTTAAGGCACGTGGAGGGCTCAGAGTTACCAGCTGGGTACAGGGGGCTGCTGGAAACACACTATGAAGGCAGCAGCCTGCTCCAGACCGGGAACACAGACTGAGAGTGGCAGGACTCTCCTATTGGCTACAAATGCTTCTGCACTAAGTAAATCCTAAAAGATACAACTTCTTTGATGGAAAAGCCGTAATACACTTAAATGTTACTTAACCCAGCAATCCCATTACTGGATATATACCCTCAAAAAAGAAATCATTCTATTATTAACATACATGCACGTGTATGTTCATTGCAGCACTATTCACAATAGCAAAGACATGGAATCAACCCAAATGCCCATCAATGATAGACAGGATAAAGAAAGTGTGGTACATATATACCATGGAATACTATGCAGCCATAAAAAGGAATGAGATCATGTCCTTTGCAGGGACATGGATACAGCTGGAAGCTGTTATCCTCAGCAAACTAACACAGGAACAGAAAACCAAACACCGCATGTTCTCACTTATAAGTGGGAGCTGAGCAGTGAGAACACATGGACGCAGGGAGGGGAACAACACATACTGGGACCTGTGGGAAGGATGAGTGGGGGAAGGAGAGCGTCAGGAAGAATAGCTAATGCAGGCTGGGCTTAATACCTACATGATGGGTTGATCTGTGCAGCTAACTACCATGACATATATTTACTATGTAACGACCTTGCACACCTTGCACATGTACCCTGGAACTTAAAATAAAATTAAAAATTTATTTTAAAAAGCAACACACAGTTCCTTGCCATTAAGAGATATTTAGCTAGTTTCCTTGCTGATTGAACCTGGCAGAGGTGAGGGGGGAAGTTGGTGACAGAAGGACTAGGAATGAGGCAATTTGTCTAACCCCATAAGAGGAACACCCTGGAAGGACGGAGCAGGTGGTGGAATCTACATCTCTTTCATCTTCCATCACTCCCTGGTGAAGCAGTGGGGTGCTGCTTCTCCCAGTCCTGGATCCTGGTTTGAAGCCCTGGAGGCACATTAGAATCACCTGAGGGGGCTTTTAAATCCACCCCGTGCCTGGGCCCCACCCAGAAATCTCAGGAAGTGCAGCTGAGGTAGGGAAGTTTTTAAAGCCTCTTCAGGTGACTGTGAAGCATAGAGCGTATTACTGCTCAAGAGTTTCAGAGTCAGAATCGAGTAAGTGACACAAGTCTCCAGTGAATCTTCCCAGTGTTTCGGTGAGTTTGGAAGGGCACAGTCATTGTAGATAGATTCTTAAAGAGGGGAAGTGGGGCGCAGAGAGGAGGAGCAATTTGCCTGGGTCGGTGGCCAGGTTGGGGAAGAAGGCAGCCTCCTTTACTTTTTGGTCCGCCACACCCTTTGTTTTTCTGGTTGCATATTATAGCATTAATTGTTCTGATGGCTTAGCTTTATTTGTACTCAGGCATGAAATTTCCACTCCATCATCGAGCAGCCTTTCCAGTTAGACCTACATACTGTTGTAAAGTGTTTCCTGGCAGGGAAATCCAAATATTCCGTCTCTAATTTTTAGCTCTTTGCAAGTCTGAGCAGTGGGTCATGAGACTCGCACAACTGTTTAGAAGGAGCGGGGCCCACGTTTCCTGCATTCTGTCTAAAGCATAACCCATGTGCGGGCGGTGAAAAGCAAACGTGGGGGGCATTCAGACCTAACGCAGTCTCGGCTTTCAACCCGGCTGTGAAGCCAGCAGGGCTGTCATGGGACCTACAGCGCTTAATTCTTTCAGAACTCAGAGCTAACTCCCCGCGGAGGCCTGGGCTGGAGAGGCCACCTGAATGGTGGCCTGCTTAAAGGTGCGGTCATGTTTCCTGATTTAACTGGGTCAGTTTGGTTGTTTATTTTTGCCGTTTGATTTCAGGGCAGGTTTGGCTTCAGTGTGCTGGCAATTCCCAGATAGCTTATGCTCTGAGGGACTGGGACAGGTGCTCAAGAAACTCCAGTGACTATTATTTAATTTTGTTCCTCCCCAAGCCTCATGGTTTATGTATGAGTTGTTACGTGACAGAGTTCTATTTTTAACCGCAAACATGCTCTGCTCAACTGGAATCATGTTCTTTAGACACTGCATTATGCAAGCTGGCTCCAAAGTTTGCCAGGAGTGCTAAACTGTGACAATTTCCAGCCGTAGTCACCGACACCCCCTCAGTGAACCAAACAGCATGCTTACTTGCTTCAAGATAGAGGTTCAGCTGTGTTAAATAACTGTCTGATGCTACCTGATGCGAAAGCCACGTCTGGCTGTTTTCATCAGCTTCTCTGATCTTGTCTCCTGTCTAAGCCCAGAATAAATCCTTTGGGTCTTGGGGGAGGACATTAAAAAGGCTTTGATGAAGATTAAACCTGAAACAAGTCATAATGAGGCATAAACAAGGTGATACTCTTTAAGGTATCTTCCCAGGCTCTAAGCAAGAGAGGAGAAAAGATAGTTTCAATGGAGGGCATCTGTCGAGAACCCCCTCTGATAAAGATGTTCCTGTGGAGTCATTTACATCCAAAAGTTAGGACATAGACAAGAGCACTGGCAGGGTCTCAGGGTTTTTTTTTTTTTTTTTTTTTTTCATGGGGTGAGCATGAAGAAGTGGCTCTTAGGAATTGCATAGGGCCATGGATCTTCTGACTTCTTAAGACTGACATCAGGTTTATCTAAGATGATCCAGGAAAGGGGCGGAGCTAGAAGTCTCTGCAGGGAGATTTTAAGTATTTATCCGGATTCTTTGGTGGCAAGCAACAGAAATAAACTCTTTTTTTTTTTTTTTGAGACAGAGTTTCGCTCTTGTTGCCCAAGCTGGTGTGCAGTGTCGCAATCTTGGCTCACTGCAACCTCTGCCTCCTGGGTTCAAGTAATTCTCCGCCTCAGCCTCCTGAATAGCTGGGATTATAGGTATGTGCCACCACGCTTGGCTAATTTTGTATTTTTAGTAGAGATGGGATTTCTCCATGTTGGTCAGACTGGCCTCAAACTCCTGACCTCAGGTCATCTGCCTGCCTTGGCCTCCCAAAGTGCTGGGATTACAGGCATGAGCCACCAGGCCCAGCCAAAATAAACTCTTAAGAAGAGTTAATGTATTTAAGTTATTAATGTATTAAGAAAAGGACTTTTTAGAAAATGAGGTCCATGAGAGCAAGGGCTAGCTTGTTCACTGGTATTTCCTCAATAGAATAGTACCTTGAATATATTAGGCACTCATTGTCTTAGTCTGCTCAGACTGTTAGCAAAATTGCTTAGACTGGGTAATTTATAAACAGCACAGATTTATTGCTCACAATTCCGGAGTCTGGGATGTTCAAGATCAAGTTGCCAGCAGATTTGGTATCTGATGAGAGCAAGTTCCTTATAGTTAGTGCCTTCCATGTGTCCTTATATGGCAGAAAGGGCAAGCTGGCTCCCTCATTCCTTTTCTGTAGGGCACTAATCCCATTCACAAAGCCTCCTAAAGGTCCCACCACTTAATATGATCATGTTGGGTAATATGTTCTATAAATTTTAGAGGAATGCCCACATTCAGATCATAGCACCCGGTAAATATTTGTGGACTAAAAGAAGTTATGGGGTGGATTGAAGCATTGTTAGGAAGACTGGGAACCAGTTTTGGAAAAGGATAAGAATGAAATAATATCTGGAGGGGCTTAGGTAGCAGGAACTAGGTCCCCGACAGTCTCATTGGGACACCACTGCTGGAATACCTGCTTTCCAAACATTCTTATATTTTTAAGTGTCTGCACTCATGATTCAAAATCCAGAGAGTGTGAGTGTGTGTATAGAAATCAGGGCTCTCCAGAGAAAAAGAACCAACTGTGTGTGTGTGTGTGTGTTTGAAATAAGGAATTGGCTCATGTGATTGCAGAGGCTGGCAAGTTCAGTCTGCAGGGTGGGCTGGCAGGTTGGAGACCCAAGCAGAACCCATGTTTCTATTTGAAGGCCATCAGTAGGAAGAGCTGATGTTGCATATGAAGGCAGTCAGCTAGAGAATTCTTACTCAGATGAAGGGTTGCTCTTCTAGTTCTACTGAGGCTTCAAGTAGCTGCATGAGGACCACTCAGTATGGAGGGCAATCTTCTTGACTGATGAAAATGTTAATCTCTTTCAAAAACACCCTCACAGAAACACCCAGAATGTTTGACCAAATATGTGGGCACCCTGTGGCCCAGACAAGTTGACACACAAAATTAACCATCACAGAGAAGGAGAGAGAGAGTGAAACTGACCTAGCTTGAGTCATGTGCCCACCCCTTTGGCTGGTAGAAGCAGGGTATTTTCATTGGCAGTTCTAGAGGCTTTGAACCATGGGGCAGAACTGATTTCCTAAAAGGAAAGTGGAGAGCTGTTACCAGGAGAAGGAGAATAAATAATGGGAAGCCACAAAACAACTGGCTCTTCTGGAAGGATGGTTTTATTTTTCTTATTTTGTTACTTGCTTCCATGTGAGTAAACATCAAAGCACATCTGTGCTGCTTTGCTTGACTTCTTCCAGCTCCTCTTCTCTATACAAAAGGTAAAACAGCTGGGATCGGGAAAAGTAATTTTTTTTTTCCCTTTCTCTCTTCACCTACAGTCCTGAGTAGCAGTGATGTTTGAGGGGTGTTGGTTACCTTCAAGCCCTTGCTTTTGGGGGTCTCTGCTAATGATTGAGCACTCAAATGCTGCCTTATTCTGAAGAGGTCCCTCCACGCTGTAAAAGGCATTCGCAAGACATCCCTGCCCTGGAAGAGTTTGCATCTGTTGGACTTTGTGCATTTTTCTTCTCTCCTGTCCTCTCACTAGTGTGGCTGCTACGAACCCATATAGTCCTCTGGATTTAAACAGACATGCTTCCCTCAAAGTGCTTTATATCTGTTGGTCAGAGATGGTCATAATGTACTGAATTTGTTAGAATGACACGTTGCTATGTACCAGGAAGTTATCACAGGACGTCTAAGTCTGTCCTGTCTATGATGTGAAGGATATGTCGTTAGATGCAGCATCCTTGTTCAGTGCACAATCTGTCTACTTTATGTGGCAGGCCTGAACTACTGAGGGAGAGAGACCACCAGAAATCAGGAAGGCATAACTTACTTAGTGCTCTTATGAATGGTGTGTGCTAGGGTTGGGGGCGGGGTGGAGTTCCCTTTATTTGTGTTCTGACCAATAGCTGAACCACTGATCAGATTCAAGACAGAATCTTGAATCCAAGACTCCTTTAGTGTGGCAAGTCCAACATAGTTCCCGAGGAAGCTGCCTGCAAGGAATCAGGGACCACTGCTCTCCTTTTAGGGGAATTCCTGAGAGACCTGTAGCTCAGCCCAGACAAGCAGGGAGTGGCAATGGGTGTATTGCTATTCCAGGATGCAACTGCTGTGAGATCCTCTTCGGAGGTTTATAAGCCTGACTTGTCATTAGCACATTAGATATAAAGCTCATTGCCACTACAATGTTGTTTCATTGCCAACTCTGCAGATTCATGGCAGGGTAGACAAGATCAATAGTCTAAAATGAAAACAGATTTTAAAATGAACAGAAATTTAATGCTTTTTCCTGTATGCCAATGGATCACATGGTACACATCTTGGGGTATGCATAGCCCACTTTGTAGACCACTGATCTAGAGCCTGGTACTCCCCTTACAACACCTGTGCAGGCAGAGCTAACTGACTACAGCACCGTGGACCTGGAGGCATCCCCACCCTCCATTACAACTGGCCGACACATGGTTTCTAGGCTAGGGGTTGGCAAATTACAGCCCATTGGCCATATCTGGAAAGCTGCCTGTTTCTATAAATAGTGCTTTTTTGAGACACAGTCACACTCACTTGGTTATGTATCATCTATACCTTTTTTTCACAGTATAAAGGCAGAGCTGAGTAATTGCCACAGATAGCAGAAGGTCCGCAAAGCCTCAAATACTTAGAACCTGTCCGTTTATGGAAAAAGGTTGTTGACACCTGCTCGGGGCAGACAGTATTGGTCCCTGTCTGTTGATAATGAAAGGGAAGACTTGTCTGCTGCCCCTGCTCTGGAGTTAGGCCGGAGTTTGCAGAATAGCTCGTTGTGCTAATGAGGCTCAGCTTGGCCCTGCCTTTTGGGGATTAGCATCTAATCACGGCTAGTTTTCTTAGAAAGCTCATTCACTGGTCACAAGGACGCAGAGAAGTGAGTGTGGATGAAACTGGTGCTGGTCACCCGAAGTGTGGGTCAGCTGTGTCCTCTCTGCTAGCTGGCCCCTCTGCTACCTACCTCCAGGCAAGGTGTCTGCTACTCACACAAGTAAGTAACAGAGCAGCCACAGGGCCTCCCCCACTGCAGGGCTGCACAGCTGCGTCACATCCCCAGCGGGGCAGGCAAATGCATGCTGAAATGTTGTTTGTGCGCATATGTGAGTGCATTGGTTAGGACAGTCCCCACCTCCAGCTCATGCAAGCCTGGTGGACATATGTGTTTTTGTTTTGTTATGCTTTTGCTTATCCCTGCACCCTTCTTTTGAAAACTGCCACTAGATGAAAATTCAAATATTTAATTCCTAGCAATCAATTTGGGCTTGAGTGATACTCATTTTTATTTCAGAACTCAGGTCCTAGGCTTTATATTATTAAGATTTCAAGATTTCAGCCCCATGTAAAAAACTCCCACGGTTCCTCTGAAATGTCCTGATTATTCCTGGTGAGAAGGGCAGACTGCTGGTTCCTTACCCAACAGCCATCTACTCTATACATCCTGAATTTGAGACAGTCTCTGTCAACTAGGCTGGAGTGCAGTGGTGCGACTTAGGCTCACTGCAACCTCTGCCTCCTGGGTTCAAGCGATTCTCCTGCCTCAGCCTCCCGAGTAGCTGGGACTACAAGTATGCGCCACCACGCCCAGCTAACTTTTTTGTATTTTTGGTAGAGGCAGGGTTTGCCATGTTGACCAGGCTGGTCTAGAACTCTTGGCCTCAGGTGATCTGCCCACCTTGCCCTTGCAAAGTGCTGGGATTACAGGTGCGAGCCGTCGTGCCTGGCCCCTATAAGCCCTGATTTTATTGGAAGGGTGTCGTTAGTGAATTGTGCATCTGAAAGAGGGGCTGACATGTTGTACTTCATTTGTACTTTGTGTACTATGTGCCCTAATGCTGGCTCTGGTTTGGGGCTATGAGAATTGCAGAGGTCATGGCTCTTCCCTTCAGTCACTGAGCCAACACTGGTACTCACCTACTTCAAAATTCATCATCCCATGAAAGCAAAGGAAAACCCCACCTTGTTTTTGGTTTGAACACAGCTGGATCAAATTACTTACTGATGATTGAAAAAATTAAGGAAAAGCTCCAAGTCAGCAAGAAATAGGAGGGCAGCTTTCATTATAGATGCACAAAATGACACAGCAGGCCTGGGTTTTTTTTATTTTTGGAGACAGAGTCCTCTGTCCCTCAGCTGGAGTGCAGTGGTGTGATCATAGCTTAGTGTGGCCTTGACCTTGTGGCTTAAGCAATCCTCTAACCTCATCCTCCCAAGCAGCTGGGACTACAGGCATGGGCCGTCATGCGTGGCCTGGGTTTGAGGTCTAGATCTGTCATTCTCTCATCCTGTGCCCAGAGCCTGTCACTCCTCTTTTTTTTTTTTTTTTTTTTTTTTAGACTGAGTCTCGCTCTGTCACCCAGGCTGGAGTGCAGTGGCATGATGTCGGCTCACTGCAACCTCTGCCTCCTGGGTTCAAGCAATTTGCTCTCTCAGGCTCCTGAGTAGCTGAGATTACAGGCACCCACCACACACCGTTATAGTCATTCCTCTTAAAAGGCTCAGTGTCAAGGCCCCTTGGTCTCTAGGCCCAGGCATAAAAAATACAGGAGATTTCTACCCTTCCTCACAGGACTTGCAGGCTTTGGGAGTAAGAATTTCCTCTCCGGCAGCATGGCCAAATTTGTAAAAAGAAAGACATAATTTGCTTGTTTTTCATGGCCACCAAAATTCAAAGTCTAGTGACCACCAATCAGTCCCTCCTCAGTGAGGCTTGTGGAATCCAGAAAGACTTTCTCTGGAGAAGCCCGGAAACCTGCTGTCTCATTTCAAAGGTCATCTTTCTTCCCCGAGACAAACATGGTAGAAAGGGGGCCTGCCTCTAACACTGAGGGTCTGGGGGCCAGATTTTTTCTGCAGTTTTAAACGTTTATTTTAATATTCTTTATTGTGAACTAAAAAAGGCATTTAGAAAAGTATTCTAGCTGGGTGTAGTGGCTGACAACTGTAATCCAAGCACTTTGGGAGGCTGAGGCAGGAGGATCACCTGAGCTCAGGAGTTCACGTAGTGAGACCCCAACTCAACAAAACATCAAAAAATTAGCCAGGTGGCATGCGCCTGTAGTCCCAGCTACTCAGGAGGCTGAGATGGGAGGATCACCTGAGCCTGGGGAGGTTGAGGCTGCAGTGAACTGAGATTGTGCCCCTACTCTCTAGCCTGGGTGACCCTGTCTCAAAAGAAGAAGGTATACTAAACATAATGAACAATTTAATTTTTGTTGTTGTTTTTTGGGTTTTTTTTGAGATTGAATCTCACTTTGTTGCCCAGGCTGGAGTGCAGTGGCACAATCTCGGCTCACTGCAACCTCTGCCTCCCACATTCAAGCGATTCTCCTGCCTCAGCCTCCTGAGTAGCTGGGACTACAGGTGCATGTCTCCACGTCTGGCTAATTTTTTGTTTTTTAGTAGAGACAGGGTTTCACTGTGCTGCCCAGGCTGGTTGTGAACTCCTGAGCTCAGGCAATCCACTCGCCTTAGCCTCTCTAAGTGCTGGAATTAGAGGTGTAAGCCATTGGGCCCGGCCTAATGTATTTTTAAAATAAAGTAAACCCTTTATCAGGTCAAGAAACAGAACTTTGCAAGACCCCTGGAGCCCTCCTGCCTATCCAATTGCAGTCACCCTGTTTAACAGTAACCACTGCCTCTACGTTGATGGTCATTCATCCTGTCTTTGATTTTCTTTAAAATTTTATTACAAACATACATGTCCATGGCCACTATTATTTGATTATACCTGCTATAGAAATTTACAGAAATGGATCCATACAGGATGTGTTCTTCATACCTGGCTTCGTTCACCAACATGATGTCTATGAGATTGATTCTTCTTGTTGCACATAGCTGTAGCTTATTCACTGTCATTGTCCTGTAGCATTTTATTGCGTGAATAATCAGTAGTTTTTCCACAAATTCTTACCATTGCAGATATTTACTTGTTACCAATTTGGGGATTTTATGAATAAATTCTGCTCTGAACGTTCCTGCCTCCCTATGCATATGTCAGTAGGGTGTGCACCCTGCGGTAGAATTGATGGGTCGTGGGGTATGTTTTGTTGGCTTTGCCATATGATGCCAAAGTGATTCTGTGGATTTATGCTCCAAGCAGCTATACATGAGAGGTCTTTGTACCCCACATCCTTGTCGACACTGGAGAATGCTAGTGTGTAAGGTTAGCTCCTCTGGGTGGTATGCATAGCTATATCTGTGTGTGTATGTGTGCATGTGTGTGTGTGACAGATATTTTCCAACCTGATTTTCATTATTAACCTAATATTTATAATTTTTTTTTGAGATAGGGTCTCACTCTAATGCCCAGGCTGGAGTGCAGTGGCACAATATTGGCTTAACTGGGCTCAAGTGATCCTCCAACCTCAGCCTCCTGAATAGCTGGGATTAAAAGGCACATGCCACCATACCCAGCTAATTTTTTTTTTTTTCTTGAGATGGAGTCTTGCTCTGTCGGCCAGACTGGAGTGCAGTGGTGTGATCTTGGCTCACTGTAACATCTACCTTCTGGGTTCAAGGGATTCTCCTGTCTCAGTCTCATGAGTAGCTGGGATTATCGGTGCATGCCACCACACCCGGCAAATTTTTGTATTTTTAGTAGAGACAAGGTTTCACCATGTTGGTCAGGCTGGTCTTGAACCCCTAAACTTGTGATCTGCCCCTCTCAGCCTCCCAAAGTGCTGGGATTACAGGCATGAGCCACTGCGGCTGGCCCCAGCGAATATTTTGTAGAGATGGGGTTTCACCTTATAAGGCTGGTCTTGAGCTCCTGGACTCAAATGATCCACCTGCCTTGGCTTCTCAAAGTGCCAGATTGCAGGTGTGAGACACTGAGCCTGGCAAAACATTTCAAACATAAAATAATACAGAGAACACATGCCTCTCGCTACCTCAGAAATTATTAACATTTGGCATATTTGTTCTATCGTTTATCTATCAATTGATCTAGTTATCTATTTACCTGTATTTATCTATGTTGTGTGTGTTCACTGGATTTTAAAATATTTCCTCATGACTCCCCTAAGATGAGGGATATTCTACTATTTTGTGATGATGATCAAGAAAATAAACAATTTCTTCATATCGTGCAATATGTTGCCCATATTCAAATTTCCCCAATTTGACCTGAAAATATTCTTATAGCTAATTTTTTGAAATTGTGATCCACCCTAAATTTATGCATTGCATTTGTATTGTGTATTTAGTCTCTTAATTTTTAATCTCTTTGTTTTTTCTTTCTTTCTTTTTTTTTTTTTTTATGACTTTGGCTTTTTAAAAAGTCCTGAGGAGTCCCACATTCTGCATTTGTCCCATGTTTTCTTATGGCGTCCTACTCACTTTTCTCTGTTCTCTATAAACTGGGAATTGGGTCTAAAGGCTTCATTAGCTAAATATCAGTGTGACTTTAATGCGTGTCTGCTGGTTTTCTTTTCTTTTTTTTGAGACGCAGTTTTGCTCTAGTTGCCCAGACTGCAGTGCAATGATGTGATATCAGCTTACTGCAACCTCTGCCTTCCGGGTTCAAATGATTCTCCTGTCTCAGCCTCTTGAGCAGCTGGGATTACAGGCGCCCACCACCACGCCCAGCTTATTTTTGTTTTGTATTTTTAGTAGAGACGGGGTTTCACCTTGTTGGCCAGGATGGTCTTGAATTCCTGACCTCAGGCAATCTGCCCTACTAGGCCTCCCAAAGTGCTGGGATTACAGGGGTGAGCCACCGCGCGTGGTCCCATCTGTTGGATTTCTAATGAGATCGAGCACCTTTTCATGCCTTTACTAGCCATTTGGAATTCTCTCTTGAAGTGCCTGCTCAACTCTCTTGCCTATTGTTCTGTTTGCTATGTGTCTTTTTCTTGCTGATTGCAGGAGTTCTTTATCCTATGTATGTGTTGAAAATGGCCTGTCCCACTCTGTGATTTGCCTTTGTATTATTTTATTTTATTTTTAAAAATTATTTTACTCCTGTTGCCCAGGCTGGAGTGCAGTGGCATGTTCTTGGCTCATTACAACCTCTGTCTCTTGGGCTCAAGTGATCTTCCTGCCTCAGCCTCTGGAGTAGCTGGGACTATAGGCACGTTCCACCATGCCTGGCTCATTTTTGTATTTTTAGTAGAGAAGGATTTTCGCCACATTGGCCAGGTTGGTCTCAGGTGATCTACCCACCTTGGCTTTCCAAACTGCTGGGGTTACAGGCGTGAGCCTCCATGCCTGGCCTGCTTTTTTACTTTTGTAAAGATATCTTTTGGTGAGCAGAAGTTTAAATTCTAATGTCCAATTTATCAATATTTCTGTGACCTCTTTAAGAAACCTTCCCTAACCTGGGGTCACAAAGATGATTATAGCTGATCTCCCTGATCACCTTCCATAATTGGTGTAAGGTCCTGCCAAAGGATTACAGGCTGGGGTAGGCACACCACCATGCCTTGCTAATTTTGTATTTTTAGTAGAGTCGGGGTTTCACCATGCTGGCCAGGCTGGTCTCCAACCCCTGACCTCGTGATCTGCCCGCCTCGGCCTCCTAGAGTGCTAGGATTACAGGTGTGAGTCATCGCACCCAGCCTGATTTTCTAGATTTTTACACCAGTATATACTTCCTTAGCTGCTGTAGGTTTATAACAAATCTTGATGCCCACCATGCAAGCTCTCCCTCTGAATTACTTCAATAATGATGTGGCTAGGATTCTGACATTTCACACGAGACTTGGCTCAAACCTCATGCGGCTTTTTGGAGATAGGACTATGGGGTTACCATTCTTTCCTGGGCTGTGTTCTCAGAAGTAACTTACTCGATTTTCCAGTTGGTCCTTTCCAGGGACTCTTCTCACTTGTGGCTTAAAGAAAGATTCGATTTGAGATCATAGAAGCCCAGTGTTCGGAATGCCCAGATCTGTTATGTTCTACTTTCTGGGACAGGCGGAAATACAGGATCTGAATCTGAAATAGCTAGTGACCTTTTTAAGGAAAATCCCCAGATTTTTGAAAATGGGTGCCTGAGAGGCCATTTTGATCTCTCCTTTGGGGGCTGTACCCTGTAGAAAGAATGAACTCTGGGGTCAGGTTTCTGGGCTCAATTCCTGCCTACAATCCCTGCTAGCCCTGTGACCTTGGTCACATTGCCTAACCATCCTGGCCTGTTTCCTCATCAGAAAAATGGTGATAGGAATAGAATCCACCTCATGGGTATTTCTGAGGATTAAATGAGATTATATACGAAAATACCCTGGCACAGAATAAGTGCTTGGTAAATCTTGGCCATGATTACTTTTGTTGAAAAGAATTCCTTTTCCTCCAAGGACTTTGAGACCAACCCAGGAGGTAGCAAAACCCATTCCTCGTGTATTTCAGAGGCACAGAGGCTTTACTTGTTGGAGACTCAGCACAGGCCAGGTTAGTCCTCATATTACCACCTGCCCCTTAGCACTCAGAAAGGCAGTTAGTTTGTAGCTGTTGACCTGAGGCAAAATTAATACATATAGAGTTTATTTGGGCCAAATTTGAGGATTTCATCCAGGAGCCCAGATTCAAGTTGCTTTGAATATGCATTCTAATTAGCAGCAGTTTCAAGTGGATTTTTTTTTTTTTTTTGGAAGCAGAGTCTCACTGTGTTGCCTAGGCTGGCGTGCAGTGGCATGATCACAGCTCAATGCAGCCTCCACAGCCTGGGCTCAAGTCATCTTCCTGCCCCAGTCTTCTGGGTAGCTGAGACTATAGGCACGGACTACTATATGTGGCTTATTTTTTGCAGAGATAAAATTTTGCCATGTTGTCCAGGCTGGTCGTGAATTCCCGAGCTCAAGCAGTCCTCCCGCTTCAGCCCCTCAAAGTGCTGGGATTACAGATGTGAGCCACTGTACCTGGTCACAAGTGGGTTTTTTTTTTTGTTTTTTTGTTTTTTTTTCAGGCAGAGTCTTGCTCTTGTCATCCAGGTGGGAGTGCAATGGCGTGATCTTGGGTCACCGCAACCTCTGCCTCCCGGTTTCAAGTGATTCTCCTGCCTCAGCCTTCCGAGTAGCTGGGATTACAGGCGCCTGCCACCACGCCCAGCTAATTTTTGTATTTTTAGTAGAGACAGGGTTTCACCATGTTGGCCAGGCTGGTCTTGAACTGCTGACCTTGTGATCTGCCTGCCTTGGCCCCCCAAAGTGCTGGGATTACAGGTGTGAGCCATGGCACCGAGCCTACAAGTGGATTTTTAAAGGCGAAAAAAAAAAGGGTATGGGGAATGGGCCGATACAAAGCTGTTTGTCAGAAATTCTCCTGGGTTTACAGAAATACGGATTAGTGACTGCCTATTTATTGTTAAGCTGTTGGGTGTGGATTCTAGTGTGGGTGTGGCATTATTAGGTTAATTTATAGCTAAATACTTGTGGAAAGAGCAAATAGTTTCAGGAGATGAGTACAGAGCTCAAAGCTGGGAATAGGGCATGACTGTGGTCTCATTTTAATGTCTGTCTGGGACTGATAATTAACAGGACTTGCATTCCTCAGATAAAAGCTCTTTCTTCTGCCCCTGGCTAACAGTTATCTCCTATACTCCACTCCTTTAGTTCTTTGCACCTTACATTTCTGAGGTCATAGAAGTTACAGATGGCAGGAGTCAGAGGCGCAGGCCAGGTCGCATTCTGTGCTCAACCACCTTGCTGCTGCAGCAGGACATTCACCACCCTTCCCGGCTCTCCCGGTCCATGGTGCCACTTCCCTGGAGGTGGAGTTGCTATAGATGGCAAATATGGGGAGAAACACTTTACATTCGGTTGACTGGGGAGCCAAAATGAAAGACCCCAGTGGAATGGGGCAATGAGTTTACACCTTTAGAAGACTGGAAAGAAGCTGAAAAGGGAGGCATCTCCTCAGTGCACTGGCCTGGAGGGAGATGTGATCTTGGGAAAGCTGGGGGCTGGGGGTGGGGGCACTGCATTGGATGGTCACTGTGGGCAGAATCATCTGCACGCCCAGGCAGCCACTGTCCCAAGGCAAGCCAGTTGGCATTGATGCAGACAAGTAGCTTCAGCTTCTGGCCTCAAAGCCATCCTCTGAAGGGCACCACCACCTCTCAAGCCCTTTTAGAAATGGAGATGGACTGGTGGTGGGGGAGGGCACACCTAGGTCTGGTGTCTCAGTGGAGCCAGACAGAAGGGCAGGCAGCTCTAGTTACATTACAATAGCAATGTATTGTTGAGTGGTTGGGATTACACACTTAAAATCGCACAATTCTATCTATAGTATAATCGCATTTAATGATAAATATATATTTCTGTATATGTATATCCAAAAGGATATGGAAGATTATTTCCACAGTTTTAAAAGAAATTGTCTTTGGGTGGAATTATTAGCGCTTTTGATGTTCCTGTATTTTATTTTTTTTGTAATTGTACTATATATCTGCAGAACTTTCTGGTTAAAGGAGCTTTTATAGTATGTTTATAATGAAAATAAAAAGGGAAGGAGCATCATTTGGCTGCACCTCCCTCAACTTCAGACGTAACTGGAATGGGGGACATTGGCAGGTCAGGCAGGCCGGCCGGGGGACTCCTCCTAGAGTTGGTGTTGACTCTGTTCCCTACACAGGTTGGTCACTGCTCAGCCCCTAAGATACAAAGCTCTCTATAGATCCTCCCGCCCCCTCACTCGAAGGTTCTGGCTAATGTTATTTCTATTTCAATATGGGGATGAGAAATAAAAACAGCAGCTGCCTATCTGGATCAGGGAAAGGTGAGAGAGTGTCTTTCTTCCATCTGGTTTTTCTCTGTGACTGTTAACTGGATGCTCATGGTGCATGGGGCTAACCTCCTGCCATTTATAGCTGTGGGGGTTGATTTATAGCGGTGGGGGTTGATGTCAGTTACTTCAGAAAATTGGGGAATAAATGTTTCACTTATTCTCTCAAGTAACAGAAGGAGGCAGGAGTCGAGGCAGGTATGGTGACTCCAAAAGTTTATTGGTGTCAACCCCTTTTGTGTCTGCCTGCCACTCCTGGTGGGTAGCTCTCAGCACTGAGCTCACAAGATGACTGCTAGACCATCCCTGCTGTGGCTGTTGTGTCCCTGTTTCAGCTGGGATTGGACAGGGACAAGGGCATGTGCACCTCCCAAAAGGCCTCACCCCCAGGCTCACCGGCATATTTAGTGGCAGTAATCTGTGCAGGAGGTTTGGAATGCAGTTTTCTGTTTTTGTTTCTTTTTAAACAGACATACTGTCCAAAGTTCTGTTACTAAAGAAGGAGGAATAGGCTTTGGGCAGGCAACAAGTAGTGTCACATAGTCTAAAAG
>NW_016107865.1:557658-559291 GCF_001604975.1 Cebus imitator
AAAAAAAAAAAAAAAAAAGGAGTCATGTGACCCTAACCCCCAGCAGAGGCTGAACTTAGAACGGGTATAGATTCCATCAGATCTGTGATCTCTTTGAGATCAGAGATGGAACATTCTAGCTTTGCTTGTTCTCTAATTCTAGACATTTTCTGCGTTGAAATAGGAGATTTCCTGGGGTGTGCACACCTGCCTTGCTTCAGCTCTCAAATATATCCCAGGAGCAATTTGCCTGCAGCAGGCTGGGGCGCTGCGCTCAGTCCTCTGCTGCCCTCTGTTGGAATGCCGCTGCCAGCACCACTAGTGCTCGTCCTCAAAACTTTGGCCAGTTCCTGTTATTTCTTATTGGTCTGTAACAGAGAAAAGCTGACAAGCAAATTACAGACCTTTGTGCCTTATAACTGAACGCTAAGTAAAATCAATGCCCCATTAAAACAGAATGAGCAACATGACTGTTAACAAGGAATGATAGGGACAGGAGAGGTGACTCACACTTGTAATCCCAGCGCTTTGGGAGTCAGAGGCAGGCAGATCACAAGATCAGGAGATTGAGACCATCCTGGCCAACATGGTGAAAATCTGTCTCTACTAAAATAAAAAAAAAAATTAGCTGGACATGGTGGCACACGCCTGTAGTCCCATCTACACGGGAGGCTGAGGCAGGGGAATTGCTTGAACCCAGAAGGCAGAAGTTGCAGTGAGCTGAGTTACACTCTGGCATCACTGCACTCCAGCCTGGCAACAGAGTGAGACTCCGTCTCAAAACAATAAGAACAACAAACGCAGTATAGAGGCATCAGTTGCCTTTTAACTTCATTACAGGCAAGAAAGACAATATATTTCTTGTGCTTAACAAGAAATGCTTCTCAATGGCCATATTGTGCAAAATACTGTACTCATACTAAAAGGGACACATGAAAAAAGTTAGATACTCTCTGCTTGCAGAAGTTTATAATCATATAACTCAGAAGGTGGGGAAGTCATTGCAAAATGAAACAGATGAAGATATATCCCACGAGAGAGCACCAGATAGTGATGAGCTCAGATTCAGCTAGAGATCAGGGAGGATATTAAAAAGCAGCTGAGGCAACTGGGCTGTGAGGAGGTGGGGACATCCTGGGGAGAGAACAACAGGGATGACATCTCAGATGGAGGGAAGAATGGTGTGTGTATGTGTGTGTGTGTGGATAAAGAACTCTTTCTGTCTGTGCCCATATGTTTGGAAAGAGTGTTATCAGGTTGCCTTGGGTTCCTTACAGCCTAATTCTAAAACCTATTGAATGCTTCAGGTAGGGTTGGACCAATAAAGATTGAGCAGTGAGATAATATTTTGAGACAGGAATAATTGCTCTCTTCTGACTTTTTGACAAAACCCTTTTTACTATGAAATAAAACCAGCTATAGAAAACCACACAAAAGACAAGTATAATGAGTGATTACAGCGCGGACACCCAAGCACAGCTGCCTCCCACACCCCTAAGTAACCACTATTCTGACTTTTATAGCAGTTACTTATTTGCATTTCTTTCTAGTTTGTCATCTAAATATGTCGTCCTAGATACTGCAGTTTAATATTGTTTCCCCTTTTGAATATTGTTACGTGTCCTCAAGTTATTTTTTTCTTTTTTTTTTTTTT
>NW_016107865.1:559411-625698 GCF_001604975.1 Cebus imitator
ACCCAGCTATTTTTTTTTTGTATTTTTAGTAGAGATGAGGTTTCACCATGTTGGCCAGGCCGGTTTCATACTCCTGACCTCAAGTGATCCACCCGCCTTGGCCTCCCGAAGTGCGAGGATTACAGGTGTGAGCCACAGTGCCTGGCCATGTTAGTCTTTTTTACACATTCCCCTCCATCTTTTCCTTTTCCTTTAAATGTATGGGCTTAAGAATCTGGGCCACTTGACCTGTGGTCTGAATCTTAGATTGCATGTGCGTGGTCATCTCCCATGTTCCTCTGACTTTTGTGATCCTGCAGATGGGCAGGTGGATTCAGAGGCTGGCTCACCTTTGGGCTTGAGCCTTGGTAAGATGCTAGGTGGTGAGGCTTCTTTCATCTCATAATCTCTATCTCTTTTATGTGCATGACGTTAGATGCCCGCTAACAGGCATCGCTTCTCGATGTCTAAATGCACTAACTCACTGCCTGTTACAAAAGGGTGATATTCTGAAGCAACAGTCTCTTTGTAATTTCATATGTTAGTTAGAATACATCTATAAGGAGAAGCTTTGTCGTGGCAGCAGGTCTTTAGCAAAAGGTAATTCTAAGCATCTTATGTGGTTTTGGATAGTCACACCCTCCTAAGGCTGACTCCTTAGTAGTTGCTGCTCTTAGAATCTTGCAGAGGCCAAACTGGCCCCAGGATTAGTGGCCCAGAACTACCTCTGCCACTGGCCACTTGTGGACTCATAATCAGAGTACCCCCTAACCCCCGCCTCCACCCCCACCACTCTCCTGGTGACCTACTCCTTATGGGGTGGGATAGCTGTTTCTGTCCATATGGAAGATTAGATACTCTATCTTCCACTTGAAAATGTTAGGCAAACCAACATCTTTAAAACATTTAATACTGAGCTTCTTTAAAAAACATCTGCAGAGGTCAAAACACAAGAAGGAAGCCGGAATCCTGTGAAGTAATACTAAGCGTTTCCGCTACAGACAGGAGACTTTCGGTTTCCTTTTTGATAGTTTCAGGGGAGGTCACGGGGTAGGCAATAAGGGTAGGGCATGCCCAATGGGTGAGTCTGTTAGGAGACTCTTCTGCAGAAGGATGAGAACCCAGCGGGCTACAATCTGATGGTAGGAGTGAGCAATAAATGAACCTAATATGCTGAAGAGGTTAGTAAGGAGACTTGCCTGTTTCAACCTTGGCACTGGATGGAAGGGAAGAAAAATATCTCCCATAAGAATTTGTAATGACAAGCTGGCTCTCTTAGAGTTGTGGTCCAAATTTATGTAATCTATGTAGTAAAAAAACAAAACCAACCCTCAAACAGATAATTATATTTAGAATGGTTTTGGGTTGAGCCTGGGTGCAGTGGCTCATGCCTGTAATCCCAGCACTTTGGGAGGCTGAGGCGGGCGGATCACCTGAGGTCAGGAGTTCGTGGCCAGCCTGGCCAACATGGTGAAACTGTGTCTCTACTAAAAATACAAAAATTAGCTGGGTGTGGTGGCACGCACCTGTAATCCCAGCTACTTGGGAGATTGAGGTGGGAGAATATTTGAACCCAGGAGGCAGAGAGTGTGCAGGCATCCCTTTGCTGTACTGATGAGCTGAGATTGTGCCACTGCACTCGGGGGAAAGAGCGAGACTTCAAACAAAAAAAAAAAAAAAAAAAAAGGTTCAGGGTTGATAGTGTCCTCAGGGAAATGGCAGAAGCAAACATAAAAACTTTCTGGAGGATTGCAAACTGAACAACCGTTTCAGAGATTTCCTATTGTGAATTTCTTTACTTTTAAGTAAGGAGAATTTTAGGGTCACAAAATTTAAAAAGAAAAAGGAAATGAGGCACCTGACTGAATGCTAGTTGGAAAAATTGATGTCAGAAACAGACTCTAAAGACTGAGCATTAAAATTATCAGATGTAAAGTATAAAATAGCCATATGTAATATGTCTAAATAAAAGCAACTTGAAAATATGATTGGGAAAGAGACTGTAAGGCATGACCAAGCAAATTTGCCAAAGGAATAAAATTTCTAGCAATAAAAAATTAATAATTGAAAATGAAAACTTCAAGGATAGATTAAATATCAGATTTTAGATGAAGCTGAGGAGAGAACTAGTGAATGGGAAAATAAATTCAAAGAAATTATCCATAATGCAGACCAGAGGGATAAAGACAGAAAAATGAGACAGGTAACAAGACCTAGAGGATAGGGAAGAGAGTCTAATAGGTGACCAGCAGAATTTCAGGAGACAATGTCAGTGAGGCAATGTTTAAAGAGACAATGGCTGAGAATTTTCCACATTTGATAAAAGTAGATTTCATCAGATATAGAAAGACCAAGAAATATCAAGTAGTATAGATAGAAATAAATCTACCAAGGCACACCATAAGCAAACCATGGAACAAGAGAACAAAGTTGAGATCTTACAAATAGCCATATTAAAATGAAACAGCAATTAGAGAAGGTTGAGTCTTAATTTTTTGTTTTTGTTTTGTTTTTTATTGAGATAGAGTCTCGCTCTGTCACCCAGGCTGGAGTGCAGTGGTGAGATCTTGGCTCACTGCATCCTCTGCCTCTTGGGTTCAAGCAATTCTCCCACCTCAGCCTCCCAGGTAGCTGGGATTACAGGCATGTGACACCACGCCCAGCTAATTTTTGTATTTTTAGTAGAGACAGGGTTTTACCACGTTGGCCAGGCTGATCTCAAACTCATGACCTCAAGTGATCCACCTGCCTCGTGCTCCCAAAGTGCTGGAATTACTGGTATGAGCCACTGTGCTTGGCCCAATTTTTTTGATACGTGATATTTATATATATTTACCAGGAACGTGTAATATTTTGTTATGCATGCAGACTGTGTAATGATCAAGTCAGTATTTAGGACATCCACTGCCTCAAGCATTTATCATTTCTAGGTGTTGAGAGTATTTTAAGTTTTCTAGTGACTTTGAAATATATAACACATTGTTGTTAACTCTAGTCACCCTACTCTGCTACAAACATTAGAATGTATTCCTACTATTTAACTGTATGTTCATACCCATAAACCTACCTCTCTTCATTTTCCTTGCCCCTATACCCTTCCCAGTCTCTGGCAACTATTATTCTTTCTGCCTTCACAAGATGAAATTTTTTTAGCTCCCACATGCATGAGTACATGTGATATTTGTCTCTCTGTGCTGGCTTATTTCACTTAATATGATGACTTCCAATTTCATCCATGTTGCTGCAAATGGCAGGATTCTTTTTCATGGCTAGACAGTATTCCATTGGGTATATATTACTGCATTTTTTTTACTCATTCATCTGTTGATGGACACATAGGTTGATTCCATATCTTTACTATTGGGTGTACAGGCATCATCTTTTTGATATACTGATTCCTTTTTCTTTGGTAAATACCCACTAGTGGGATTGCTGGATTATGTGATAGCTCTATTTTTAGGTTTTTTTTTTTTTTTTTTTTTTTTTTTTTTTTTTTTTTTTTTTTTTTTTTTTTTTTTTTAATACCCATACTGTTTTCCATAATGGCTACTTTATATACCCACCAACAGAGTATAAGAATCCCCTTTTCTCTGCTTTCTCCTCAGCATCTTTTCTGTCTTTTTGGTAATAGCTATTCTAACTGGGGCAAGATTATATTTCATTGTAGTTTTGATTTGCATTTCCCTCATGATTAGTGATGTTGAGGATTTTTAAATACACCTGTTGGCCATTTGTATGTCTTCTTTTGAGAAATGTCTATTCATGTCCTTTGCCCATTTTTAAATTTAGTTTTTTTTTTTTTCTCTTTTGCTGTTGAGTTCTTTGTATGTTTTGGATATTAGTCCCTTGTTGGATGAATAGTTTGCAAGTATTTTATCCCATTCAACAGGTTTTTTCTTCACTCTGTTGATTGCTTTTTTTGCTGTGCAGGAGCCTTTTAGTTTAATATAGTTTCATTTGTCTATATAGATATACATTTTGTTGCCTGTGCTTTTGAAGTCTTACTCATAAAATCTTTGCCTAGGTGAATTCTTAGTGTTTCCCTAAATTTTCTTCTAGTAGTTTTATAGTTTTGGATCTTAACATTTAAGTCCTTAATCAATTTTTGAGTTGATTTTTGTATATAGTGAGACAGAGGTTCAATTTTATTCTTCTGCATATGGATATTCAGTTTTGCCCACACTATTTATTGAAGAGACTGTCCTTTTTCCAGTGTATGTCCTTGTTGCCTTTGTCAAAAGTTAGTTGCATTTAAATACGTAAATTTATTTCTGGCATCTTGCTTCTGTTTCATTGATCTGTGTGTCTATTTTTATATCACTATCATGCTGTTTTGTTTATTATAGCCTTGTAATATATTTTGGAGTTAGATAATGTGATGCCTTCAATGTTGTTCTTTTTCCTCAGGATTGCTTTGGCTATTTGGGCTCTTTTAGGGTTCCATATAAATTTTAAAATTGTTTTTTCTGTTTCTGTGAAAAATGTTATCAGTGTTTTTATAGGGATTACATTGAATCTGTAGATTACTTTGGCTAGTATGATCATTTTAACAATATGAATTCTTATCCATGAGCATTGGATTTCTTTGCATTTGTGTCCTCTTTAATTTCTTTCATTAGTGTTTTATAGTTTTCCTTGTGGAGGTCTTTTACCTCCTTGGATAAATTTATTCCTAGGTTTTTTTTTTTTTTTTTTTGGTAGCCGTTGTAAATGGAGTTGTCATCTTGCTTTTCTTTTTCAGCTAGTTTGTTATTGGTATATAGATATGCAACTGATTTTAGATGTTTATTTTTGTATTCTACAACTTTACTGAATTAATTTATTAGATTGATGAGTTTTTTTGGTAGAGTCTTTAGGTTTTTCTAAATAGAAAATCATGCCATCTGCAGTGAGGGAACATTTGACTTCCTTGTTTTGTATTTGGATGCCTTTTATTTATTTCTCTTGCCTGATTGCTTAGGACTTCCAGTACTATGTTTGATAAGGGTGGTGAAAATGGACATCGTTGTCTTATTGCAGTTCTTAAAGGAAAGGCTTTGAGCTTTTCCCACTAAGCATGATGTTAGCTGTGGATTTGTGTCTTTGTTATGATGAGATGTGTTCTTTCTATGCCTAGCTTGTTGGGCTTTTATCAAAAAGAGATGTTGAATGTTATCAAATTCTTTTTCTGTGTCTTTTGAGATGATTGGATGGTTTTTGTTTTTGATTCTATTGATAAATCATGTTGAGCCATCCCTTGCATCCCTGGGATATTTCCTGTTTGATCATGGTGTATTATCTTTTTGATGTGCTGTTGGTTTCATTTTGCTAGTATTTTGGTGAGGATTTTTGTCTCTGTGTTCATCAAGGATATTGGCCTATAGTTTCCTTTTTTTCTGTTCTTGTCCGGTTTTGGTATCAGGATGATGCTGGGATCATAGAATGAGTTAGGGATAATTCCCTTCTCTTCAACTTTCTGGAAGTTTGAGGAAAATTGGTGTTAGTTATTCTTTATAAGTTTGGTAGAGTGGCAGTGAAACTATCCAGCCCTGAGCTTTTTCTTTGTTGGGAGACTTTTTATTACTGATTTAATCTCTTTACTTATTATTGGTCTATTAAGTTTTCTATTTAAGAAGACTGGTTCTTAATAGCAGAAATGGAAACCAGTAAACAGTAGCATAATAGCTTCAATTCAATAATAGAAAATAACTTCAAACCATAATTCCATACTCACACCATATTTCTCAAAATTAAGAGATTTTTAGAAAAACCAAATTTGAGCATTTACCGATAGACCTTTACCAGAAGAAAATTCAAGGATGAACTTCTGGAAAAAAGAGAAGGTTCCAGAAAGGTAAAAAAGAATGATGAACACAGACACTGGTAAATGTGTGGATATCTGTAAACTAACATGGACCCTGTAACATAATGATATTAATAAGTCTGTATTTGTGGAGGCAAAACAAAATAGGCCCAAAATACTGAACAAAAATAGCATATAAGTTATTACTGTTACAATTAGTGAAAACATATTCTATCCTTCTAGTATTGTTTGGGAGGATGGTAAGGATGTTGATTAAATTTAGTCTTTATAAGAATATGCATCTTAAAACATCTGGGAGTGAAACAAGAGGAGGGGAGAGAAAATGAGCACAACAATCAGTAGATCAGTAGAAACCTACAGTCAGTAATCTATAGTAGGGATCTGTAGAAAATGAGAACTAAGATGGTAAAATAAATGGAGACTTACCTTTAATCTCAATGAAGGTAAATGGACCACAATCTAGTTACAAGGTAAGAATGTCAGATTGGATTTAAAATAAGTAAAACTATGCCATTAAATTAGGCATAAGGATACAAAAAGGTGTAAAGTCAAAGGATAGAAAATCTGGTAACTGCATAATAATTAAAGATAGACTTTACTGGAAAGTTATAATAATTCAAAACTTGTATGTATCTAATAATGCAGTATCACCATATTTTAAGCAAAATGACAAATCTACCAGGAGAAAGTGACAAATCCATCATTATAGGACAAGATTTTAAGCAGACAAAAATCAGTGAGATATAGGAGATTTGAACAGCACAATTAGCACACACTACATAAACAACATATATAAACAGTTGGAGAATATACATCTTTTGCTAGTACATATAAAATATTAATAAAATTGTCCACATGCTAGATCACAAATCTAGCTTCTACAAATTTTGAAAATTCAGTATTGTACAGAACATATTCTCTGACAACAATCCAATTGTGAGATATAAATATCTAAAACTAAAAAAATCCTCTTTATCATTCAGTGCTCAAATCCAAAAATCACTGTAACTATATTGAGCAGAAAAGGTCTTCATACTAGGAATCAGGTGATTACAAAATTGTTGGGAGGTACGGAGAATTGAACTTTAGGTGGGGTTTATAGAGATGGTGCCCAGAGTAATATCCCAAGGATACTGCCTTGGACCCTGCCAGGGTGGGAGGATGGGAACCAGGGCGTTGTGCAGGTTTCCTGTGGCAGCTGTGGTGATACTGGGAACTGTTGTGTTGAACAGGCCACCAGGCTGTGATCCAGGCATCTCAGTCTGTTTGGGCTGCTCTCACAAAATACCTTAGACTGGGTAATTTATAAACAACAGAAATTTATTGCTCACTGTTCTGGAGTCTGGAAAGTCCAAGATCAAAGCACCAGAAGAGTCTGTGTCTGGTGAGGGCCTGTTTCATAAGTGACACCTTTCCATGATGTCCTCATATGGTGGAAGACTCTTTTCTTAGGTTTTTTTTTTTTTTTTTNTTTTTTTTTTTTTTTCTTTGAGATGGGGTCTTGCTCTGTTGCCTGGGCTGGAGTGCACTGGTGTGATCACAGCTCACTGCAGCCTCAACCTCCTTTCCTTAAGCTGTCTTCTCACCTCAGCCTCCCAAGTAGCTGGGACTACAGAAGCACACCTCCACGCCCAGCAAGTTTTTGTATTTTTTGTAAAGACACGGTTTCACTGTGTTGTCCAGGTTGGTTTTAAACTCCTAGGCTCAAGTGATCCTCCTGCCTCAGCCTCCCAAAGTTCTGGGATTACAGATGTGAAGCTTACCACTGCACATGGTAAGCCTCTTTTTTAAGGGCACTAATCCTATCTGTGAGTGTGGAATCCTCATGACATAATCACCTCCCAAAGACTCCTACCTCTTAACACTTGCTTTAGAGGATAGATGTCAATGTATGAGTTGGAGGGGATATGAACATTCAGGTCAGGTCATAGCCCAGGGATCAGGAAGCAGCCCCTGCTGCCATCACAGCTTCCCCACCCCGCAAAGCCAGTGCCTGTGCATGAGAACTCTGAGTTCAGTGCTGCTACCATCGAAACCAACTCTTCGACGCTCAAAAAACCCAGAGAGACTAGACATGGAGTGCTGTGGAAGAAAAACAAAACATTCCATGACCTTGCCTGTCAGCAGGAAGAGGATGTTTACTTCTGTTCCTCCTTTAAAATCATGGGCAGGTGCGTCCAAAAGAAGAACCTAATTCACATTCAGAACTGTAACTGCAGGGGAGTCTGACATATAAAGTTTTTCACTTTTTGGACTCTGTAGTACTTCTGTAGTGTAGAAAGAGGATAAATGCCAGTTTACCAAATCCATCACACCTCATGGGTCAAAGGAAAAAATTCCTATGTAAATTTAAATATTTTAAAGTTGAACAATAACATACAACATATCGAAACTGGTGAGGCACAGCTAAAATGGCACCCAGAAATGAATAGTTCAAGTGGTTATATCAGAAAAGAAAGGCTTAACATCAGTGAACTAAGATTCCAACTTAAAAAAAGGTAAGAATAAACCTGGCATATCATACCCAAAGCAAAAGGGCAGTTTAGAAATAATAAGAGCAGTATATTGACACAGGAAGGAAAGATGCAGTAGAGAAGATCAACAAAACCAATAACTGGTTCATAGAAAAAAAGCAATAAAATAGACTTCAGGCAAAATCGCCCATAAAGAAGAGAAAAGACATAAATAACAAGAATAGGAAGGAAAAGGGAAATAAGACGGCAGATGCTGCACACATTACAATAGTAAAAGGAAATTATGAACAACTTTTTGCCAAGAAATTGGAAGGCTTAGATTAAATTATTACATTCCTAGAAAAATACAACTCAACTGACTCAAGGATAAGTAGAAAAATGAATAGTTTTGTGCTCCTCACCAGACTGGATTAGTTGTTAATGGCATCCCTTGAAGAAGACACCAAGTTCAGAAGGTTTTATAGGTGACTTTCACCAAACTCAAAAAGAGTAGAAAAGATTAGATCTGCTTATAAGCAAACCCTTTCAGGGAACTTATTTTGAAAAGAGCTGGAATTTTAATAGAATTCTCCCTATTTTTAAACGTTGGCAATTATTTAAACGTTTTTGTCAGTGCAGGCAAAACACAATATGTCTGCAGGATGGCTTCAGCCCATAGTCTGACAGTTTGCAACCCCTGATCTATACCTTACAAAGGAGAGCTGATCCAAATCATAGTGCAATTAACCGGAATGATTTAGGTCTAACGTTAAGAAAATTTGCTGATGGAATTATGAGACACTGATATGCATTTCCAGAGTGGCTGTGGAAATAGTCTCTGAAGGCTAAAAATTATAGCTGACTGAAGTACTTCTAATAAGACTCACGTGCAGCCCTGCCTGGAGGCGGAGGGATGGACCACATGATCTTTCTGGGTTGTTTCCTGAACTCTTAGAGTCTTTCTCATAAACACAGTGTTCTCAATGCATCCCTTCTGTGTTACCATCTGATCCAATAGTAAACAGTAATTTGATGCTTCCTCCAGACAGTCTTGCTTCAGGAAAAAAGGGTTATGATATTTAGACCCAATTTGGGGCTGAGAATCTTTCACAGCATACAATTACTTACATATATTTTATGAGGAGAGTTAATATAGTGTAGTGATTAATAGCATGGGCTTTGGATCCAAATTCTCTTAATTCGATCTTGCTTCTGTCACTTCATAGCTACATGGCTTTTCCATACCTCCATTTCCTCAATGGTGAAATGGGAATAACAATCCCTGTTTTAAGGGCATTCACATTCTAGTTGTAGGAGACAGACAATTTTAAAAAAAGTGCTGAAGGTGGTAGCTCACATCTGTAATCCCAGCACTTTGGTAGCTGAGATGGGAGGATTGCTTGAGCCCAGGAGTTTGAGATCAACCTGGGAAACATTGCAAAACCCCATCTCTACAAAAAATACAAAAATCAGCCAGGCATGGTGATGTGTGCCTGTAGTCCCAGCTACTTGGGAGGCTGAGGTGGGGGAATAAGCTTGAGCCCTGAAGTGAGAGGAGACCCAGGCTACAGTGAGCTGAGGTTGCACTACTGCCCTCCAGCCCGGCCGAGAGCAAAACCCTATCTCAAAAAAATAAAAAATAAAAATAAAGATGCATAGTATATATCAGCTAGCAAACTCTCTTTCCCCATCCTTGAATCTGGCCTTGGCCATGTGATTGGTGTGGCTAATAGCATGGGGCAAAAGTGCTCGTTCTCCAGTCCTGAGTCTGATTCTCAAGTGTTGGTGTTTTCCCATTGCCTTCTTGCACTTCTGTTATTGCAGTGACTAGTTTGCTAATCCCAAAGGAATGGAAAGATAGGTGGAGCTGAGCTACGTTCTGCCTAGAGAATTCAGTCCCTAGCTGCCTACAGATGTATGAATGAGTCCAACAGAGACCAACTGAACTGCCCAGCCCTGCCTGGCCTAGACTAGCCACCTCCCCAGCTGACTGGCAGATGGAGAATTAACAGATTTCTGTTGTTTTAAGCCATGGGGTTCTGGATGTCTTTTTTATGCAGCCATAGCTGACTTATATAAACAGCTGAGATTTATCAAGGTCTACTTTATGCCCAGGACTCTTCAATTTTACAACAGTCTTGGGGTAGGTACAGGGCATGCTAATTTAATTAAAATATAATTAATGGAAATTTGATATGGTGCATAAAGATATTAATAAAATCTTGCCTTGTGTGCAAAGTTTGAAATGAGGCAAATTTCTATTATACATCTCACCTCCTCCCATCACTCCCCACCCCCAACCAAATCTTGTCAAGAATCGTGGAACATCAAGGTTATGTGACTGGTTGTAACCAGGCTGACTGGTTGAGTGCATTGTAAATGGTGCCTGCGTGTCAGGAGAAATGTTTGATATGTTTTGTCTGGATTAGCTTAAATTACTGCATTTTGTATAATGAGAAGTCTCTATTGAATTTTTCATATAAAAAGAGCAACCACTTTGAACTATCGTTATTAGCGCCAATGAACAGACAAGGGAAGTGAGATGAGATACAGAGAGGTTAAGATGGTGTGCTTAGTAAATGCATACTGCCTTCTGGAATGATGGACAGTGTTGGAAGTTAGAGAAATCCCAAATGCCTAAAATGGTTTTTCTTCATCACAGGACATAGTTCAGGAATATCGAGTGGCTGCAGGGGATTCGAATCAGTTCTTCATTCAGGCTGAGAGGGTCAGCCCAGGTTTACCAGACCATGTGCCCTCTGCTTTCTGTCTTCATATTCTTGAATTTCTAGTGATTCAGGTATTGATTTTGCATATTCTCCCTGGCCTTTGATATTTTCAACCTTACATTTAACACTGCTAGTAATGTGATTGTTCTCTGATCCCTGTGTCCATGACTTTTAAGCATTTCCTATTTGATTAATGTGCTTTGCTAATTTGGATTTAAAAGAAAATCATCCATCTCTGTCTTCATTGTTTTTTTCAGCAATGTTCTCACCTCTGCCCTGTCTCATAGAAACTGGGCCTAAATGGGAATTAGGTCATTCCCATACCCTCAGTGGGCTCTCTTGGTGCGGGAATAAATTCGTGGCCCTTGTTGCCCTCTAGTGGCCTCCTGATTTACTGCTTCATGTATTGGGACCAACAGTTTTAAAGGATATGGTTCATAACTGCATTTCATCTCTCACTGGATTCAGCCTCCTTCATGATCATAAGTTATGTATTTGAGGAACGCATAGACATTTTAAAGATTTGAGGCAAATTGATAAAAATTATTTCAGAGAACCCCAGGAAAGTTCTACTCTAACGTTTTGACTTACAGTTGAGCCCTGTGCTAACGAATAATTTTCCTCTCAGTGTTAATCAGAAACCAATGAGTAAGGCAGTCAACAAACATTTACAGAACACATATTAAGTACTGCACACTCTTTTAGATGCTGGGATACAGGCGGAAAAAGTGTCAAGCTCTTGTGTTGCTTTTTAAAACTATTCTGCTATTATCATTATTTTAAAAAGCTAATAAAGAAACAGTCAACCCACTTTACATGACTTAATGTGAAGGGGAAAAGTTCATGTTGATTTTTCTAACTGCAAGTGAATCTACACCACTTTTTATAGTCCTGGCTTGGTTAGTTATAATATGATTAGAGAAGTCACCAATAATTGGTTAAATAATGTAAGATTTATGGTAACCAAATTTTCCATAACAAATGTACAATGAGAAAATTCAATTTATCCAGCAAAAAGTAAAACAAGTGTCATAGTCTCTAGGTTAAGGCTTATATAAAGTAAACCATGGCAGTTAACATAGAATTTCGCAAGAATTCCTGTGGCAAATGAAGCACCCAGTTTGATGATCTGGCTTGAAAGGGCCTTTACTCCAACTTGGCTAAGATGCATTTTTTTAGTTTCTGTGAGACGAGCTAGCCTTGGTATTCTCAAAGCATTTGTGATGATAGTATTTTCTTTTTTTTTATGTTTCTTCATGATCATTTTTGAAACACGTAGTTTCTGATTTCAAGTTCAGTCTTACCCAAGACTGAAAAAAAGCCCTGCAGTGCATTGCTTTCTATTTTGACGTATAATGCCGATGGCCAAAGCTGCTGCTATTAAGATGCTTACCTTCTTGTTGGGGAGAGCACCCGTGATCGGGTAAATAAATAAGCCAGGGGAGCAGTGCCTGGGTGAAAGTCAGACTGGGCTAAATGTCACAGTTCTCTCTGGCTCTATCCCTAGATCTTTGGGCTTCCAGGGAGAATATTCAAAACACGACTTAATTTAATACCTGCTGTGGTACTGCACCAGCTGTTAAATCTTCACAGGTATCCTGGCCCTTCTGGTTTCACCTGGCCTCGGGCCCTGGAGGCATTGGAAATGTCCTGGCTGGTGTTAGTGGCAGGGTTTTGGCGGGGAGGGGTCACTTCCTCTTGCCATGCTGAAGGCATGCGACCAACCTCCCTCCAGGAGCTCAGTGCTTAGGACAGGTCTCCTTCTAGAAGTCAGCGCCTTTGGAGGAGTTTCCCTCTGTCTGTCCAGAAGAGGGTGAAGGGGGAGTTTGTGGAGATGTTGAACATCTACTTTAGGTAGTTACCCTCTCTCAGGCTCCTCCCATGAAGAGCTACATGCAATGAAGCAAGTCCAGGTTTTGTGGGTGATACAGTTTGGCTCTGTGTCCCCACCCAAATCTCATGTTCAATTGTAATTCTCAGTGTTGGAGGTGGGGTCTTGTGGGAGGCAATGGGATCATGGAGGTGTTTCTTGTAAATGGTTTAGCACCATCCTCTTGCTACTGTCATCATGATAGTGAGTTCTGGTGGGATCTGGTGATTTAAAGGTGTGTGACACCTCCTGCCTTGCTCTCTTTGCTCTTTCTTCCATCATGTGAAACATCTGCTCGCCTTTCACCTTCTGCCATGACCGGAAGCTTCCTGAGGCCTCCCTAGAAGCAGAAACCTCTATGCTTCCTGTGCAGCCTGCAGAACCATAAGCCAATTAAACCTCTTTTCTTATACATTCCCCAGTCTCAGGTATTTCTTATAGCAATGCGATAATGGACTATTAGTCCGGTGGGGCCTGAGGTTGACATAATTGTGTGTGTGTCAGTGATCTGTAAGCAAAAGAGCACAAAATTAGGAAGGAAAACTAGATACAAAAGGGAAAATTTATTTAGAATAAAACAGAAGTCATCAGAAATAAATTTTTTTTTTTTGAGATGGACTCTCACTCTGTTGCCAGGCTGGAGTATAGTGATGTGATCCCGGGTCACTGCAATCTCTGCCTCCCTGATCTAAGCAATTTGTCTGCTTCAGCCTCCTGAGTAGTTGGGATTACAGGTGCATACCACCACACTCAGCTAATTTTTGTATTTTTAGTAGAGATGGGGTTTCACCATGTTGGCCAGAATGGTCTTGATCTCCTGACCTTGTGATCCACCCACCTCGGCTTCCCAAAGAGTTGGGATTACAGGCATGAGCCACTGTGCCTGGCCTAGAAATTAATTTTTTTAAGCTAACAAATGCCTGAAATGTCACAGAGTTGGGTTGCCTTTCTTGGTGGCTAGGAGAAATAGAACTGAAAGAGAAGGATGGCGGTCAGAGAATTAGCAATGCCAGAGAACAGTGAGAGTGCTAGGCGTGAGTGAGCCAGGCGTCGGAGAGTGGCTGTGAGAGGAACACGTTCCCTTCAACTCTTGGAGCACTGGTCCTCGACTGGCAAAAGCATCACCTGGAAACGGGTTCAAAATGCAGATTCTAGGTTCTTACCCCAGACCAACCAAATCAGAAACTCAGGGATGGGTTTCAACAGGCCATCTGCGTTTCAGCAAGTCCCCCCAGATGATTTGGAAGCATACTCAAGTTTGACAACCCCTGCTATAGAGGAAAGTGGAACACTGCTGTGCATGTGAGCATCTTCTGTTAAAAATATAATCACTGGCCAGGTGTGGTGGCCCATACCTGTAATCTTAGCACTTCGGGAGGCTAAGGTGTGGGAGGGTTGTTTAAGCCCAGGAGTTCAAGATTGGTCTGGGCAACGTAGTGAGACCCTATTTCTACAAAAAAGAAAAAAAATTAGCTGGACATGGTAGGGTGCACCTGTGGTCCCAGCAACTCAGGAGACTGAGGTAGGCGAATCTCTTGAGCCCAGGAGATTGAGGCTACAGCGAGCCAAGATCATGCCACTGCACTCCAGCCTGAGCAACAGAGTGAGACCCTGTCTCAAAAAAAAAAAAAAAAAAAAGCGTCTGGAATTTTTAAAAATAATGTATTTTATGAGGTGAGTGTAGTGGTTCTCTCAGCTACTTGGGAGGCTGAGGAAGGAGAATCACTTGAGTCCAGCAGTTTGTGGCTGCAGTGTGCTAAGATTGCACTTGTGAATAGCCACTGTACTCTAGCCTGGGCAATACAGTAAGACACTGTCTTTAAATCAGATACACACACACACACACACACACACACACACACACACACACACACATTTAGGCATTACATACACAGATGATCTCTTTTATAAAGCAAACCAAGTCATCCAGCTTTCATGTTGTGATTGAGTATCTGAGAGATAAGTGGTATCATCCACCATGATTGGGTGCTAAAGAGAATACATTTTAAGGCTGGGTATAGAAGGGAGAATTTTCAAATCTCAGTGTTATCCATAGTATAGTTTACTAATTAGCCAGAGATACATGATAGGTTGTTTTTCTTCTACACTTATGCAAGTGATTGTTAAAATTTTGCATCATTTATAAACAACCACAACAAAGTTGGGGTAGAAATTTATTTTGTTGTTTGCCATTAACTGAGCTAACTTATTTTTCTTTTAACTTCCAATTTTTTTCCAGCTTTTCCTTCTGTGTTCATGGTTGGGGTGTTAATAGCATGTCTAAGCTAATTGCACTCCTGATGGTCTAATTCTAGTCACTGTCATTTTTGGCAGGAAAGCTCTGCATTTGGCATGCTCTCACACTGCACACAGGCATGCTAAATTAGCTGAGAAGAATCTGAGAATGTTAGATTTTTATAACTAGGCAGAATAAGCCCAAAAATACCATCAAGGATTGTACAGAACAGTTAAGGATTCTGCTTGGTAGGCACTGGGCATAGAACCGCCAAAAAATAAATAATAATTTTTAAAAACCTAAAAAACAATTGTGTTCACTCCAAGGAAAGCTTGTCTGATGACCTCTCTCTTGCTGCTCTTGTGTTATTGGTGATGATGTTTGCCTTCAGGGTGCATATTAATGTTTTAGTAAAGGGCTCTTTGGGCTACACATGACATGACAGAAACCCAACTTGGACTGATTTTTACAAAGTGAGAATGTATTACCTCTCATAACTGAGCAGAACAGGAGAAATCTAGTTTCAGGCATGGCTGGCTTCAGGGGCTCAAGTGATATTGTGTTAGGCAGTCTCTAAAATCGGTTTCAAGGATCCTGGCCTCTCAGTACTGATGCCCTGTGTAATCCCATCCCCTTGAGTGTAGTCGGACCTAAGATTTGCTTCTAACAAATAGAACACAATGATGGGATGTCATTTATGAGATTAGGTTGCAGAGGGACTGTGACCTGAGCTTTGCATGCCGTTGCTTGCTCTGCTTCTCACAAAGCCCTCCATCTGCAGGAATCGAGTTGTCATGTGGGAAGTAGTCCTATGGAGAGGCCCAGGTGGCAAGAAACTGATGTCTCCAGCTCTCAGCCAGCAAGGACCCGAGGCCCGCCGACACCCAGGTGAGTGAGCTCCTGACTCAGATGTGCTCTGAAACCTTCTATATCATCAGCTGTTCCCTTGTTGAGTAGAAGTTTCAAGAGGCAGTTTCCTTTATTACTTGTGAATGATACTATTGCTACCGTGTAAGAGTTCCTGCTGTTCTACATTTTTGTCAACACTTGGTATTGTCAGATTTTTAAAATCAATTTTTCCGAGGGTGGAATGGTGTCTTACTGTATTTGTAATTCCAAATCCCTACTCATTAGTGAAGTAGAGCATGTTCTATTTTCATTCACAATTTGGGTTTTCTTATGTATGACTTGCCTGCTTATATTCTTTCCTCAGTTTTTTGAACTTTGATTTTAAACTTACTAATATATCTTGAAGATATTTCTAGGTCTGTGCATGTGTAGAGTGCTTGTATTTTGTTTTTAACAATTGCAGAATGTTACATTTTATGAATATAGCGTGATTTATTGAATCATTTTCTTCTGATATTTAGGTATTTTTCCTAGTTTTTGTTTCCTTCTATAAATATTGCTTTACTTGACATAATTTGGCTAGTATAGCCACAGATATGTTCCATTCCAGGAGAGATATTGCAGACTTGTTTTTCAAGTTTGTGCATTTTATATTTTAAGATACATTATCAAACAGTCTTCCAAAAATGTTGCACCAGTTTACACTCTTCCCCAGCAAGTATCTCATCTGTTGTGATGTGGTGTCAGGACAGAGCTATCTGTGTTCTCCAATTGACTAGGCCATTTGCCCAACATGCCCATGTCATTGTCTTCACTTCTCTTTTCTTGTTCAAGAGAGCTCTCTCTCCATGGTAAATCATACTCCTTTGCCTAGCTTTCCACAGGACTCTGGAGGAGATTGTATTTTCATTTAGCAAGTATTTGCTCTCCCTCCCCTCCCTCCCCCTGCTTTATGGGAAGAGCATATTATCCTGCTGATGTTGGGTTGGCCATGTGACTTCCTTCAGACATCAGAGTGTCAGTGAATGAGACATGAGCAGGGACTTGACGTGTGCTTGTGTGCCTTAGCTTACCCTCCTGTGCCATTGCCACTTCCCACGAGAAGAGCGTGCCCCGGGCAGTTCTGGTTTCAGAATGAGAGACACAAGGAGCTGACTGGAGCCTGACCCACAGATCTGTGAATGAGAAATACATGTTTTTATTGTATATTGCTGAGATTTGGGGGTTTGGGTTGTTACACAGCATGATTGCAACAACTGCAGACTAATACAAGCTTCTCACATATTTTTAAAATTCTATGTACTTGAAAACATGTATATAATTTTACAGAAATGCATAGCATATTTGTGACTGTGTTATACACGTTTTCCCTACTGTCTTTATTTTTCTTGTCCTTATTGGATTGGTTATCCCCTCTTTTAGTTCCCCTTGTCCTACCTAAAGAAGCCTCCTTTCCTTTCCAAGTAGTCCATGTTAACCACCTACTATATAGCCACCTATATTTTCTCCATATTTCTTATATGCTTATATACAGTAACATGAATGCATATGTGCAGGAATGACATTCAAAATACGTAGCAAATATGTACTGGCTGCAGTATGCACAGTACCATCCACGCACAGTGAGCACTGGCTGAAATATCCAATATGGTTTCATCAGTGCGGGCTGGCTAATATCAGCCCTGCATACACATACACATATATGCACTAGAAATTTCTGTCGCTTTGTTTTACAAAAATGGAGCACTATTATGAACATTTTTGCCTTTTAAAAAAAATTGTTTTCCACCCAATACCTCACTCCTTAAATTTCAACTCCAATATGGCTCTTATTCATTCCTTTTAATTGCTGTATAAAGCCATATTGAATGGGCTAGATGTATCAGTGTTTATTCAACAGTACTTATTATTACTGGCCTTTTTCTTTGTACTGGTGTTTTTATACTGGGAACCATGCTGCAATTCACATTCTTGTGCAAATGCTGATGTGTCCTGATGTTTTTATCTCAAGAGCAAGTCCCCAGAATGAAACAGGTGGATTGATTGAGTGGTAAATTTTGTTAGATGACATCAGATAACATTTTGAAGTTCAGGAAAAATTGACGTCTTTTACCATCAAGATTTAAAGAAGTCCTTTCCCCTACATCCCACCCAGCAATAAGTAAGTGGCTTTCTGACTTTTGCCAGTAAGCATAGGCATATAATAATGATCGGCATTTCCCAAACTGCTAGTGAGCTGAACACTTTTTCATGTCTTGAGTATTTGGATCTTCTCTCCGTGTCTTTGCTCATTTCTTTGCGTTTTTTGTATCCTTGTCATTATGTAGAAGTTTTTGCATATTGTAGGTATGAATCTTATGTCAACATTAAAATAGTTTTTTTTCTTAATCTACTATGTTGTTTTGGCACAGGTTATTACTGCCCTAGCAAAGTGCCGTCATGAGGTTAGGAGTGTGCTGCATCCTTCTCATGTCTATCTTAATACATCTCTCCCCCTTCCCTCCCTCCCTCCCTCCCTCCTCCTCCCTTTCCTCCTCTTTCCCATTTCTCTCTCTCTCTGCCTGTTTTCCTTCTTTTCTGTCTGTCTTCCTCAGGGCCTCCTTTTTTCCACCTCCTGCTCTGTCCGCTTCCTTTCATCCACTCCTTACCTCCTTGCTTCTCCAGCTCTGTGGGAATACTTATTTTCATTGCAGAGAGCACTGCCATTTTCTCCTTGTGTCACTTGTAAAACCAAGTCAGACCCAGAGGTGTTGCAGGGCAGCCCAGTAAGAGTTTAAAGCAGTGTGTTTTCAAAATCGGCTGAATGTAAGTTCCTTTGGGAAAGTTTTTCTTTTTATATGGATCCCCAGATCCATCCTCAGATATTTTGATTGTGTAGGTCTGGATTGGTGTCAATGGATGTTTATTTTGAAATCGATCCAGGTGTTTACACTATTTGGCTGTCTGTGGGTGAGTGCTGGCTCAGGGATGTTGGACAAGTGCTTCCTAGTGGGGGTAGCTTGCTTGGGTGACTGGCAAGACAGGTTGTTGCAGTCTTAGATAATTGCCTTCTACAGCCACCCAAGTCAGCACAAGACAGCAGGAGGAGTTCCAGTGGAGTAGAGACAATGGTGAAGTTGTGGTCTACAGGCCTGATTCTGCATCTCAAATGGCAACTTTGCTTGAATGCAGCCGCAGTGTGGCAAATGGGCACAGGGGGGCAGTGTGGTCCCATGTGGCTCTGAAGCCCTCTGATTCTGAGAGGGCTGACCTGGGCTAGGACCCAGGCTCCAGGAAAGCTGGGAGCCGCTGAAGGGCTCTCCTACTGCCTTCTTCCCGTCCCGCTCTTAGTCCCTGTGCCACAGAACCTGGCTTTCTGATGATTCAAGTTCATCTGCCGTTTACTGAGCATGAATTATCTCATGTTGAACACTGTCCTGGGTTATTTCATTTAATCTTCATAACAGTCCAAGAAAGGCATATGATTGCCATCCTACCACAGAGGAAGCTGCAGTTTGGGGAAGTTCATTAGTTTCCTAGTGGTGGTAGAGCCAGGAATTAGACTGAAGCCTGTCTGACTCCAACCCAAGTTGAGTGGAATTCTTTGCATTCAATAACTGCCACTTAATACAGGTAACAGCTAGTTGATTCTAAACATATTAACAGGTGCTAATTTACCAGTTATTTGTTCATGTATGCTGATGATTTCCGCTTCCTTCCTCCTTTAAAGGGATCAGTAAGAATAACTGAGTTAGCTAAGAAAGCTCAAAGCCAGAGGTCTGTTTGGATTTTAACAGGAGACTCTAAAGAAACAAAGAATGAAATAGCTGATGGTGAAATGATGGACATGGGGTTGCCTACTCCACTCACCTAGGCCCAGGTATCACACTGAGAGTCTGCAGAGCAAATGCAGGAGTTTATTTAGCTAACATGATCTTATTTAAAAATCTGAATTCCAGTGGCTTTGTTATATATTTATTTAGAGACAGAGTCTCCCTCTGTCACCCAGGCTATTCCAGTGGTTTAAGGTGAGACATCTGCCCTGCACTTTATTACAATCTCACCCTTCCCCTTTCTGTACATCTTTCTGCCTTGCTTGTTGATGCTACCTGCCTGGCATCTGCAGACAGCAGTGCTGGGCTGACGGGTCCTGTCATACTTCTGCAAGATGAGAACCAGCTTTGGGCCCCGCCCCATCTCTGTCCCTTGCTCCACTTCCCTCCCAGGTGCCATCGTCAGTCCGCACACCTGTGAAGGGTGCGTCAGTCCATCTGCTTTGCTGCTCCTAGCACCCAGCTCAGTCCCAGGTTCGCCAGGGCTAAATTTAACCTGCAGCTGCTTCATCAGATGCTTGGGTATTTTCAGCCCTAGGAGCCTCGGGTGGCTGAGCTGGAAGTAGCTGAGGGCTGCTGGCCAGGGCTTACATCCAGTGTTGTGAATTGAAATTAGCATCCAGGTTGGTCCAAGGTCTTGGCTGCCCCCCACCGTGCTTCCTTTTTTCTTAGCTGAAGATGAGGAGAAGACAGAGAAGGCAAGAACTGATAGGGAATAAGACAATACACAGTAGACCCTGGGATCCCTCTGAATTTGCTCCATCATTCCTCCCTGCTCCACAGCCAGGAATGCCCCTCTGGCTGGTGGCCTAGCAGACACAGATGAGGGTACAGTCTGCATCAGACAGCGAAGGGCTACCAGCTGGCCTGTTCTCTCTGGAGCCACTGTTTTGGGGAGGCGCCAGCCTTGCTCCAAGCTCCAGTGTTCTTCATGTGTCATCCAGTGTCCTTTCCAGGCCCGGGTATTGATGGACAGGGCTATGTTCCCCAAAGCCTTGGCATATGACCGCTGAAAGTTCCCTGTTGACGTGTGCTGTGGAGTCGATAGTCCCTGTGGCCAAGGAAGCAGATGTATGTGCAAGACCTCAGGCTGTCAGTGGCATTTACAAAGAGAAGAGGAAAGTGGGTCCAGAGATGGGGTGGGTAGCATTGAGGGGAGGGGAAGAGAGGAGATGTGGAGGCAGGTTGTAGCCCCTAGGTCTAGGGGCTCTGGGGTGGAGGAGGGGCCTGCCTGGGCATGAACTATCCTGCCAATCCTCAGCTGATGCCCTTGGCAACAGGCTGTCAGATGTCATCAAACCTCCTGTGAAACCAAGTGAAGTGGGGTCCTCCCTCTCTCCCTAAATCCTACGTGTCCAGGGCAGGAGATGTTCCTCTGACTACTCCTTTAGTAGGTGCCCAGTGGGTGGCACCTCTTGCCCACAGCTCCAATACTAGAAGGCTGCAGGGATCCTTTGTTTGGATCTGCTCATGTTACAGACAGGCAAGCTGCAGCCCTCAGAGGTTGTAAGTTTCATGGCTGGATCCCTGACCTGCTGTTATGAGTCCATAGTACCCTTCTCTCCAATATTCATAATGCCTAACAATCAGGATTCTGTACGAGGCACTATTTCATTTTTTTTTTTTTTTTTTGACACAGGGCCTCACTTTGACACCCAGGCTGAGTGTGGTGGCATGATCACGGCTCACTGCAGCCTCAACTTCCCTGGGCTCAATCAATCCTCCTGCCTCAGTCTCCTGGGTAGCTGGGAATACAGGCACACACCAACATACCTGGCTAATTTTCTTTCTTTCTTTTTTTTTTTTTTTTTGTAGAGGTGAGTTTCCACTATGTTGACCAGGGTGGGCTCCAACTCCTGGGCACAATTGATCCACGCCTTGACCTCCCAGAGTGCTGAAATTACAGGCGTGAGACACTGTGCTGGGCCCACCAGGCACTATTTTAAACACTTCTCAGGTATTAACTCATTTAGACCTTGCACCTACCTTGTGTGAGGTAGGCACTGCTATCATCCCCATTTCACAGATGAGGACACTGAGACTCACAGAGGTAAGTGACTTGCCCAAGGTCACGCAGAAATTGGAGCTGGGTGTTCTGGCTGCAGAGCACAGGCTCCTCACCACTGCACATACTGCCTCTCACAGGACCGCCCAGGACCGCCTGTCTCATGTAACTCCTGCACCAGATTGTAAACCACCTGATGAAAAGGATTCTGTTTCAGTCCCCTCCTTGGATCCCCAGATTAGGCCAGAGCTCAGCACAGTGGGAGTTCAAGCAAACGTTGGTTGAATGAGTGTATGAATGAATGGAAGAAGAAAAGCAACGGTTAAACCTTTGCTCTTCATCTGTATTTCTTGGAACTGATGTCTCTGAGAGCTTCCTGACTATGGGGTGGGACATTTTGGCCTCTGGGGAGAACCTGGCTGGGTAAGAAAGCAGCTCTTCCCTGGGTGGGACCCTCCTGGCTTCTCACCCCGCCTGTGTGGCTGTGAAGCGGGAGTACTGCATGTTTTCTACTGCAGAGAAAACACCAGGGTTGATTGTTTTGGCAACTGTCCTGTAGACTGAGGAGCATGTGCTCGCAGAGTGTCCAGCTGACTCCTGTGACTGTGGCAACAGCCTGACCTCCGTGTGGGGCCAGAGGCCAGGAAGGCAGCAAAGGTTCCCTCTTCTGTGCCTCAGCTGCAGTGTTACTGAGGCTCAGACTCACAAAGGTCTCTGAGTATCCAGTTTTCTGAGGCCAATGCAGGGGTGGGGACCCAGTGGGGATAGGGGTGAGGTTGGGGTGGGGCAAAGGGTGCCGAGTAGATGGGGCTTGCCTTGGGCTCCGGTAATTATACTGGGAGTCGGAGATTTGCATGCAGCTGTATTGGTGTGTAGACCGGGGAAATTCCCATGGGGAGTTAGGGCGGCTCTTCAGAATGGTCCTGAATTGAGGCGGGGGGCTGAGCTTTACACCCTCTTCATCCACCAGTCAAGGGGACATAGTGGCTGCCTCAGGAATGGGAGCAGACCTTGGGCAAGCAGCTCCTTAAGTAGAAGCGGCACTTGTAGAAAGAAGGATTTGTGAGCCATCAGCGAGCAACACTCAGGCCAGCATCGTGCCTCATGCCTGTAATCCCAGCACTTTGGGAGGTGGAGGAGAGAGGATGGCTTGAGCCCAGGAATTTGAGGCTGCGATGAGCTGTGATCGCCCCACTACACTACAGCCTGGGCAGCAGAGTAAGACGCTGTTTCTAATAAATAGATAAGCAACACTCCTCATTATTTGGCATTAAGGTGCTAAGTCTTAAGGATCTGGGGAGGTACCACAACATCCACTGCCAGATATACCCACCTGGAAGTTGGCAAGAGAAACAGCCATGGCTTCAGCCTGAGTCTCTTGTCATCTTCCAGGTGAGTGTGTCTGGCAGTGGATGTCATGGTAATGGTGAGAGAAACAGTCACGGGCTGAAGCCATGCTGAGAAGCAGCAACAACAGGAGAAACAATGGTTCTGAGTGGCAGAATCACCACTCAGCAGCAGTACCTCCTGGGAACCTGTTAGAAATGCACATTCTCAGCCCCATATCAGATCTGGTCAGCAACCCTGGGGAAGGGGCCCAGGAATCTGTATCTTAACAAGCCCTCGAGATGACTCTGATGCACATGAAAGTTTGTTCTAGACTATCCCATTGACAGGACTGATTGAAGACTTCAAAGAGTATTTATTGAGTTCACATATTTTGTAGAAGGTGGCATTCAAGGCACGTTGCAGATTGAATACAACCCTTGTCTCCTTCTTCCTTACCCTGACGGAAACTCTGGACTAAGTATGAGAACCTTAAAGAGCAGCAAAGTGCACAGAACCAATCATTGCATTGGCCCAAATCCTACATCTACAGGAAAAGGGAACAGAAGATATATTTTTATGCAAGATTTGACACATCTGTTGGCTTCCAATTATCAACAAAACAAGACTTAAACTAGTACTCTTCAATCTTTTTCTAAGTTGCAATATGCTAATAACTGGTGGGTTAAATTGCAAATCATGATCTGTCCCCAGACTCTCAATACACATAATTATTTAGAAGAAACAATTAGCCTTGGGAATTAATGATTAAAACCAACACAGTGTATCACTAAACTATGTCCTTGAAGCAAGTAGTGGTGTTTAAAGAACCTCCCAGTGGAACAAAACACTTGTGAAAAGTTCATTTAGGTAGGCTAATTTAAAAACCAGTGTAGGCCCTCTTTTGGATCACCATTTATATAAAACCATGTTAGTAAGTATGTTAAGTTTTAACTCCTATCTATTCAAGACAAATGGTTAATTGATTAGATTTTAATTTTTCGGAATCAGAAGCTGACACTTAGATCGTCTTTTCTGGTTGTTTTAATTAGCATGCTTCCACTTTCCCTTTCTTTGTGGTTGCATGGTATCAGGATCCCACTCCTTTATTTTCAACGTCTTAAAATTGCTTGTTTTACATTTCTTTTTTGCATATAGTACATAGCTGAATTTGGTTTTAAGCCAACCTGACAGTCTGTTTTTTAATGGGTTAATTCAGTTTGTTTATATTTAGTGACAATTGATAATACAGTTGACCCTTGAACAACATGGGTATGAACTGGGAGAGTCTACTAATACGCAGATTTTTTTCAACCAAACTTGGGTTGAAAATACAGTACTCTGGATTCAAAACCCACTTTAACAGAGGGCTGACTTTTCACATAGGCAGGTTCTGCAGGGCCAACTTCAGGACTTAGGAATGAGTGGATTTGGGCATCTGTGGGGGTCCTAGAACCAAGCCCCCAAATGTAACAAAGGATGGCTATACTTACTTTCCTTCCGCTAATTTAAGTATGTTTATTGTTTTTTATTTTATTTATTTATTTTGAGACAGTCTTGCTCTGTCACCCAGGCTGGAGTGCAGTGGTGCCATCTCGGCTCACTGCAACCTCCGCCTCCCAGGTTCAAGCAATTCTCCTGCCTCAGCCTCCTGAGTAGCTGGGACTACAGGCACCTGCCACCATGCCTGGCTAATTTTTGTATTTTTAGTAGAGACGGGGTTTTGCCATGTTGGACAGGCTTGTCTTGAACTCCTGACCTCAGGTGATCCATTCGCGTTGGCCTCCCGAAATGTTGGGATTACAGGCGTGAGCCACTGTACTCGTTCTATTGTTCATTTGATTTTGCTGCTTCCTCTTTATCCCTTTTCTTATGGTTTGGTTATCATTTATTCCCTTTTTCCCATTGTTAATTTTTAACACCTTCATTGAGGTATAATTGACATATACGATAAACTGCACATTTTAGAGTATGCAAGTTGATAAGTTTTGACATATGTACAGGTCCTGAAGTGATCACCAAAATTCAGATGATGAACATATTTATCATCTTTAAAAGTTTCCTAGTGCCCTTTTGTAGTTTCTTCCTCCCATCTTCTCCCCACCTCAATCCCTAGGCAACCACTCATCAACTTTCTGTTATAGTTTGTACTTTAAAGAATTTTATATAAATGAAATCATACAATATGAACATTTTTTTTGGCTTCTTTCAGTCGGCCTTCTTTTATTTTTGAGATTATAAATTGTGTGCCAGTAGCTTCTTTGTTTTTATTTCTGAGAAGTATTCCATTGTGTGGATATGCCGTAGTTGGCGTTCACCTGTTGGATCCATGTAGGGATAGGCCATAGTTGTTGTTCATTTACCTGTTGATGAGCATTTAAGTGGTTTGTAGTTTGGTACTATTGCAAATAATGCTACTATGAACACTCATGTGCAGATCTTTGTGTGGATGTACATTTTCATGTCTCTCTGCTAAATACCTAGAGTTGGAATGGCCGGATCAAATAGTAGAAGTTTAACATTTTACAATATGTTATTACTGTCTTTAAAGTCATCATTGCACAGATAGCGGGTTTGTAAAATGACCCACCATCAGTGTATGATAATTCTAGTTTATTCACATGACTCCTACCTTAGTATGTTAAGTCTTCTTAATTTAAGCTCTCTAATAGGTGTGTCAAACCTGAATAACAGAGGGAGACTCTGAAAGAAGGATTTATTCAGGAATGGGCATTGAAATGGGAATATGTGTAGGCGTATTCAGGAAGATAAAGGAAGGCAAGAGTTTTTAAAGATAAAATAAAGAGGATTATGTAAGTTGTTTTCAGGCAATTATCCTTAGCTACTAGGACCAATAACAAGGTTGGCATTGATCCCAAAGTGGACAGGCAGTTGTTGGGCAGATGTCCTTGTAGAAGTAGTTTTTTGTAAGTTTGTGGCAGTCTTTGTGCAAGGTTGTGGTTTTTGCAGAGTCTTTTGTGATAGTTCCTGTTATCAGGCATACCCGCATGAAAACTCCTCCTTCATGGCCTTCCCCAACTCCGTTTGTCGGGGTTTTGACACAAGTGACTCCATTTTGATTCTGACAACTTTTCCCGATCTACGATGGTATCTGTTATGGTTTGAATTTGTATTTCTCTAATGACTAATGATGTTGAGAATGTTTTAAAGGCTTATTTGCCATTTGTATGTCTTATTTGGTGAAATGTGTGTTAAAATCCACTGATTTTTAATGGTTGTATCTTTTTTTTCATTGTTTGTCTCTTATTGCTGGGTTTGAGAGTTCCTTATATATTCTGGATAAGAGTCTGTTATCAGACATATGATGTGTAAATATTTTCTCCCAATTTCTGGCCTTTCATTCTTAATAGTATCTTTCAAAGGGCAGGAATTTTTGTCTTCAGTGAACTCAAATTGTCCACTTTTCCATTTATGGATTGCACATTCAATACTATAGCTATGAAATCTTCACCTAACATAAAGTCACAAGATATTTTCCTGGGTTTCCTTGTAGAAGTTTTGTAGTTTTAGGTTTTACATTTGAATCTATGATCAATTTTGAGGTAATTCTTGACATGACATATATGGATCAAATTGCATTTTTTTTGCATATGGATATATAATTGTGTCAACATCATTTATTAGGAAGAACATTCTTTCTCCTCTGAATTTCTTTTGTGCCTTTATAAAAAATCAATTGTCCATTCATATGTGGGTCTGTTTCTAGACTATGCTGTTCCATTGATCTATTCGTCTGTATTTATACTAATACCACACTGTCTTGATATTTGTAGATTTATAATAAACACTGAAATCAGATGGTGTTAATCCTTCAATTTTATTCTTCCTTTTCAAAGTTATTTGTCTATTCTGTGCCTTGCATTTCCATTAAATTTAATTTTTCGCCACTACATATGATATTAGCTGTGGATTTTTCATAGATGCTCTTTAGCTGATTGAGAAAGTTCCTTTCTGTTTTGATTTGTTGAGAGTTTTTATCTAGAATTCGATGTGGGATTTTTTCAAATGCTTTTTCCGTATCCATTGAAATGATTATGTTTTTTCATTTTAGTTTGTTCATATGGTAAATTATAGTGAAAAAACATTGGCTTGTTTATTTACTTATTTATTTTTGAGATAGGGTCTTACTCTGTCACCCAAGCTGGAGTGAAGAGGCACAATCTCAGCTCACTGAACCTCCACCTCCTGTGTGCAAGCGATTCTTGTGCTTCCCTAGTAGCTAAGATTACAGGCACTCGTCACCATGCCTGGCTAATTTTTGTATTTTTAGTAGAGATGGGGTTTCACCATGTTGTCCAGGCTGGCCTTGAACGCCTGACCTCAGGTGATCTGCTCAGGCTGGCCTCCCAAAGTGTTGGAATTACAGGCGTGAGCCACTGTGCCTGGCCTATTTTTGAATATTAAGCAAATTTTGCATTCTTGGATTAAACTCCTCTTGGTCATGACTAACTGACAGCTTAAACGGGATAATACATCCTGTTATCTTGGTCAGAGAACAAGTCAGTCAAACTGTTGTCTTTTAAAGTATTAAGTTATAAGAAAAAACCTTGTGTGTTTACCACTGTAGTTATCATGTCCAGTGATCTTCAGTCTCAAGTCCACACTTAGATTTGGCATTCTTTCACTTGCCTTCCCTTTCCCACTCCTTCTCTCTCTCTCCCTCTTACCTTTCTGAAAGACTTTATTACTTTTTATAATGTGAATCTGCTGGTGATAAATTCTTTCAATTTTATATGTCTCAAAATCTACTTAATTCACCTCATTTTTGAAAGATGTCTTTTACCAGGTATAGATTTTTTTTTTCTCCCAGTCCTTCAAAGATTTTGCTTCCTTGTTGTCTCACTTGCACTGCTTCCAACAAAGTCTGCCAAAACACTTATCTTTGTTCCCCTGTATGTAAAGTATCTTTTCTTTGGCTGGTTTTAAGACTTGATCTTTTCTGTTTGAAAGACAGGGCCTTCCTCTGTCACCTAGGCTGCAGTGCAGTGGTATGATCTCAGCTCATTACAGCCTCCACCTTGGATACTCGAGCAATTCTCCTGCCTCAGCCTCCTGAGTAACTGGGACTACAGGTGCCTGCCACCACACCTGGCTAATTTTTGTATTTTTTTTTTTTTTGTAGAGATGGNCAGAAAATTCTTAGACTCCAGGTTTGTGTCTTTTCCCTCTTCCTCAAGAGAAACACAGCGATAAATGTGATGAATCCCTGGCCTTCTAGAATGTTACTAGAGGTTTACTGTTGACAGGAGCAAAAATGGGTCTGAAGCATCAAATTCCATAATGTAAGTCTGCACAGAACAAACAAAATAGAGCAAGTGGATTTGGGTGACGGGACTCAGAAAGGTTTGTTAGGTTTCTGGAGTGGAAAGATTGAAGATGTGCAGCAGAATGTCGGAGAGGCTGGAAGACACAGGATGAATGCATCCTATTTTGGGACATCAATTTTACACATGGGAAAAATTTTAAAACACTGTGTAACAGCAAACAGATATATTATGATAGAAAAGAAAATTTTACAGAATGTTAAGATAAAATGATGAGACTTAGAAGAAATACTGAGCCTTGGGTGACCTTTGACCCTGCCTCAGACTCTGGAGGTCAGAGGGGGTTCTTGTCATTCCCCTGCATGGACAGGGATACTTCAGTGGGAAAAACTATGAAAACTTGCTCTAAAACTACAGTGGCCCTAAAAAGGGAAAGAGAGAGGGAGCCCCTCATGGAAGGCCTATGGCTGTCTGTCTAGTGGGCTTGGAGGGAGCTGTTGATGGGCCATGCCCATGCAGAAGGGCTTGAGAGCTACCCAAATGCGGACAGGACCTTTGCATTCACTCATCCATCTACCTTAAACACATTTATTAAATGCTTCCTATGTGTCTAGGATAACAATTGGCAATGAAGACAAACATGGATAAGAAAAACTGTATTCTCAAGGAATTCAGTATCTAGTGCAAGAGTCTCAAAGTTCTTCCTGCCCCAACATATATAATTACAAAAATATTTGTTGAATCTCTTGTTTAATGTCAGTTACACTTCCAAGTGATTTACATAAAGTGGCTCATTTAATCTTTACAATAAGTCTGTAATTCATATACTATTATCATCTCCATTATACAGCTGAGGGGCAGGTGGACTTTGTTTTCCAGGCCGAGTCATTGTTCAGAAGGCGTACATGTTTATGAATAATTATAATACTGGGATATCAGTTCAAATAGAATAAGAGTATGAGACTAATTATTTCTAAGGAAGTAGAAACCCCTGATTCTACATGAATGACCAACAGGGCATGCAAACCCTGACACAGAAATCTGGTTTTTTTGTTTGTTTGTTTGTTTTGAGATGGAGCTCTGCTCATGTTGCCCAGGCTGGAGTGCAATGGTGTGATCTCAGCTCACCGCAGCCTCCACCTTCCGGGTTCAAGCAATTCTCTTACCTCAGCCTCTTGAGTAGCTGGGACTACAGGTGCCTGCCACCACACCTGGCTAATTTTTGTATTTTTTTTTTTTTTGTAGAGATGGGCTTTTGCTGTGTTTCCCAGGCCAGTCTCAAACCCCTGGGCTCAAGTGATCCTCCCGTCTTGGCCTCCCAAAGTGCTGGGATTACATGTGTGAGCCAGCATGGCTGACAAGACTTTATGTTAACACTTCTTTTCAAAAATGTTATTATCATATGCCTCGGTACAGTTGTTTCATGTTTCTTGTGCTTGGGGTTTGTTGAACTTGTTAGATCTGTTTATAATTTTAGTTAAATTTTAAAACGTTTCAGATATATTCACTTATTTTTTCTGTTTCTTTCTTTTCTCCTCTGGAGACAAATGACACATATATTAGCAAACACCTGATGTTTCCTGCAGGTCAGTAATGCTCTGTTAGTTTATTTTGAATATTTTTTCTTCTTGGAAGTTCAATCTGGGTCTTTACAAAATATCTCCCATGTTCCTACTTAACACATTCACAATTTCCTCTAGTTTTCGGAACATATAGAATATAGTTGTAAGTTTTAATGTTCTTTTCTGCTAAGTCTAGCATCTGTGTTTAATCTGGGTTGGCTTCAGTTGATTGATTTTTTTCCTCCTTATAGTGGAGTGTAGTTTTCCGCTTCTTTGTGTGTCCTGTGAATTTTGATTGGATGCCAGATATTATGTTTACCTCATTGATACCAGAATATCCACAGGGAGTCTCTTCCAGGACTCTTAGTGGATACATGAAACCAAGGATAATACAGAACCTTATAAATACTATACACAAATTTCTTTTTCTTCGTTCACAATTCCACAGATTGAAGATTTGTTTCTACCATAGGTCTTAGCAACATCAGCATATATATTTTGCCTATCCAAGGCAAACTTTCACCTTTTCACTTAAAGGAAGCACTTAGTGTCTTCTCCTTTGCATATCTGAATTGCCTGCATTACTACTCTTGTGCTTTTTAGCCATTATTAAGTGCAGTCAGGGTTGCTTGAACATAAGCGCTGCAGTGCTGCAGCAGTCAGTCTGCTAACTCAGAGGGCTACTGACTAATGTGATCATAGGGTATACAGCAGTGTGGGTACGCTGGACAAACGGGTGATTCATGTCTGGGCAGGACAGGGCAGGACAGTGTGAGATGTTAATCATGCAACTCAGAAAGGTATGCAATTTAAAACTTAGGAATCTTCCATTTAATGTTTTTAGGCCACAGTTGGGAGCTGTACCTAGGGTGTGGGATTGGAAAGCCCAACTCTTTCTGTGGGGTTGAAAAAGTAAAAGTGCTGTCCTTATCTTAGATAAGAGAGAATCAGAGAGTAAGGCAAATCTTTTCTTTAAAACAGTGTTTCCTATATTCTCCTGTTTCCCAGGTTGGAATGCAGTGGTGTGATCATGGCTCACTGCAACCTCCACCTTCCATGTTCAAGCGATTCTCCTGCCTCAGCCTCCTGCGTAGCTGAGCCTACAGGTGTGGTGAACCACGCCTGGCTAATTTTTGTATTTGTAGTGGAGATGGGGTTTTGCCATGTTGCCCAGGCTAGTCTTGAACCCCTGAGCTCAGGCAGTCCTCCCACCGTGGCCTCCCAAAGTGCTGAATTTACAGGCATGAGTCCCCGTACGTGGCCGGCTCTGGCCTTTTTATTCCGTTCTGACAAGTGAAATCCTCTCACATAGGAGGTCTCGCACATCAGGAAATCTGAAGAGCCTGAGGCTTAGGTGATGCAGAGGCAGAGGGATGGCATGCTGAACAGGGAGGGCAGCTGGAGGACACGTTTTAGGTAAACTTGAAAACTGAAAACTATCAGAAGGGAAGGCTATCTGTGTTTAAAAAATTATCACACATCTTTGTAAGGCTGTGTATGAAAAACCTGTTTGAAAGGCCAATACCATCTCACACATTTGTCTCTTGTACAATAGAGCCTTTAAAAACCTCCAAAGGCCCTTTTCTGCTCATTGGTCTTCTAAGGTAGTGGTATTCAACTTGGGAATGGTTACTTTAGAAGTTATATACATGGTCATTTTTTTTTTTTTTTTTTGTCAGACAGAAAATTCTTAGACTCCAGGTTTGTGTCTTTTCCCTCTTCCTCAAGAGAAACACAGCGATAAATGTGATGAATCCCTGGCCTTCTAGAATGTTACTAGAGGTTTACTGTTGACAGGAGCAAAAATGGGTCTGAAGCATCAAATTCCATAATGTAAGTCTGCACAGAACAAACAAAATAGAGCAAGTGGATTTGGGTGACGGGACTCAGAAAGGTTTGTTAGGTTTCTGGAGTGGAAAGATTGAAGATGTGCAGCAGAATGTCGGAGAGGCTGGAAGACACAGGATGAATGCATCCTATTTTGGGACATCAATTTTACACATGGGAAAAATTTTAAAACACTGTGTAACAGCAAACAGATATATTATGATAGAAAAGAAAATTTTACAGAATGTTAAGATAAAATGATGAGACTTAGAAGAAATACTGAGCCTTGGGTGACCTTTGACCCTGCCTCAGACTCTGGAGGTCAGAGGGGGTTCTTGTCATTCCCCTGCATGGACAGGGATACTTCAGTGGGAAAAACTATGAAAACTTGCTCTAAAACTACAGTGGCCCTAAAAAGGGAAAGAGAGAGGGAGCCCCTCATGGAAGGCCTATGGCTGTCTGTCTAGTGGGCTTGGAGGGAGCTGTTGATGGGCCATGCCCATGCAGAAGGGCTTGAGAGCTACCCAAATGCGGACAGGACCTTTGCATTCACTCATCCATCTACCTTAAACACATTTATTAAATGCTTCCTATGTGTCTAGGATAACAATTGGCAATGAAGACAAACATGGATAAGAAAAACTGTATTCTCAAGGAATTCAGTATCTAGTGCAAGAGTCTCAAAGTTCTTCCTGCCCCAACATATATAATTACAAAAATATTTGTTGAATCTCTTGTTTAATGTCAGTTACACTTCCAAGTGATTTACATAAAGTGGCTCATTTAATCTTTACAATAAGTCTGTAATTCATATACTATTATCATCTCCATTATACAGCTGAGGGGCAGGTGGACTTTGTTTTCCAGGCCGAGTCATTGTTCAGAAGGCGTACATGTTTATGAATAATTATAATACTGGGATATCAGTTCAAATAGAATAAGAGTATGAGACTAATTATTTCTAAGGAAGTAGAAACCCCTGATTCTACATGAATGACCAACAGGGCATGCAAACCCTGACACAGAAATCTGGTTTTTTTGTTTGTTTGTTTGTTTTGAGATGGAGCTCTGCTCATGTTGCCCAGGCTGGAGTGCAATGGTGTGATCTCAGCTCACCGCAGCCTCCACCTTCCGGGTTCAAGCAATTCTCTTACCTCAGCCTCTTGAGTAACTGAGATTACAGGTGCTCGCCACCTTGCCCAGCTAATTTTTTGTATTTTTAGTAAAGACGGGGTTTCTCCTTGTTGGTCAGGCTGGTCTCGAACTCCCGACCTCAGGTGATCTGCCCGCCTTGGCCTCTCAAAGTGTTGGGATTACAGGCATGAGCCACTGTGCCTGGCCTGAAATCCGTTCTTTGTCCTGCTAATTATCACAGAATCTCAAGCCTGCAATGCGACTTTTTACAGCATTTGACGTATAGTGAACAACTTCAGAAGCCCTGCATTCCTGACCTCACAGGCAGCCCATTCTGTCTTTGGCTAACTTGAGTGTTGGGATATATTATACTGTATATTGTAACAGAATTCATTTCCTGATGCTTTCTGAAAACCTGCCCTAGTTCTGTTACTCTTTTTCCCTGCCTTTACAGAGTTATAATTGACAAATAACAAGTGTATGTATTTATAATGTACAATGCAATGCTTTGCCTAATTCTGCTTTTTAGAACAGCTTTTTCTAATGTTCTACATATGATGCTACTAAGCATGACATGGGGAAATAAAAGATGAGATTGTGGTTCAGTAAGTTTGGTAAATAAACTTGAAGAAAAGTTTCTTTATTAGAGGATTTTCTCAGAATCTTCTGTATGCCCATGTGCTTTGTGAACTTCAGAGGGGCTTACCTTTGTGACAGTTTTCAATTTTATTTACCTCCCCAACTCTATTCTTGAATGCCACATACTAATGCTCCACTGGAAATGGCTGGGGAGGTGAGGCTGGGGTGTCTCACAGTTTTAAGGAGCCTAGTCCTCCTTTCTCAGACCAGCTTTTCAAATCGTTGTGCATGTGCTGCAAATATAATCTCCAAACTAAGCATCCTTGCACCTTTCAGCCTTCTTCATGGTAAAGTTTTCAGACCTTTCTTTCTCTGGTCATCCTTCCCTGGGCAGCTCCAGTTTGCCCATGTATGTTCCTCCTAATGCATGGGGCTCAGAACTGAGTATAGTAACCCAAAGGTGGGTTTTGGGTTGATTGCAATGGGCATGTCTGGAACACTTGGGACATTCTCATTCTGCTTCTTTATTTGCAGCCTCTTAGGCAGGATTAAACAACTCTCAGCACAGAAATGATAGACTCTAGAAGCAAAAGAAACTGGTGGAATTTGGAGCAGTTCAGAGAACAAATAGCATGACTTTCAGTTTTGAAAGTTTGGGGTACCTTAAATAATCAAACATTTGGGAGCCTACTATGTGCAAGGCACTACAGAGGATAGAGAAGTTGTGAGCCATTAGTCTTTCACTCAGAGAGCTGAACATTGAGCTAGGGAGATGGTTAACAGAGCAGGCCAAAATATAAGACAGCATTACTAATGCTGAATTATGCAGATTAACTAGGGTTTTAGGAATTCAGGGAAGATTGGCTACTAGCTGTTTATGTATTTCCACCATAGAATCTCATCCATACCCTGAGGATGAATAAACATCACCAATGGGCTGAAAGAGATGAGTCTTGCTTTGAAGAATGTGTGTGTTCCCAAGTAGCTTAGCAGTGAAGTGAACTTGTGATCATGGAATACTTTTTCCCAGTGCTACTTTACAGAATTATTAATATGTTTTCTGGAAGAAGGTAATATATACTTCAAATCAAAAATCATCTTCTGAACTGGAGTCAACTTCTAAAAAGTGACACACTTAAATGCCAAAACAGAGAGTAAGTTTTTTAGGGTACAAAGTATTATTCAGAATAAGTTTAGATATGCAAGTACTTTCTTCTCAAAGCAACTCCCACGCTTGAGGTGGGGCATTATAGTGGCTAAGAGCACAGATGTTGGAGCCAGACCATCTTGTTTGTATCCCTGTTCTACTTTTAAGTGACCTGGGCTATGTACTTAACTTCTCACTATCTTGTTTTGCCTTCTTTCTTTTTTTTTTTTTTTTTTTTTAAATGCAGATATTAAATAATCCTTATCTCATAGGACTGGTATGAGTGTCAGTCTGTTCTAAGTGCTTTGCAGATAGAAATATAGAGTATCTCTTTTTATTATTTGTTATTATGTAACAAATCAGTTTAACACTTAGTATCTTGAAACAAGGATCATCATTTATTATCCTTCATATTTTCTGGGGGTATGGAATTCAGGAGCAGCTTAGCCGTGTGATTCTGCTGAGATCTCTCAAGTTGCAGTCAGATGTCTGTTGGAGCTGAGGACATCTGAAGGCATTTTTGGGGCTGGAAGATCCACTTCCCAGGTGGATCCCGCACCCATGCACTTCCGATCTATGCTTGCACCCATGCACTTCAGATCTATGCTTGCACCCAGGCTGAGGAGCCACATGGGATTGGAGAAGGCTCAGACAAAAAGGGGAACTGTTCACTCTTGCCTGAGGGAGGTTCTTGTCAGCACAGGTTGTTCTGGGCTCACACAGCTGTGGCAGAAATCAGAGGTGGGCTGAGGGATGTGATGTAGACACCAGAAGCATTCCCTACATCAGGTTTGTAGGATTTGGGGATTAGGTGGCTGTGTTAATTCAGCTCCTCCCTGAAGCAGATGTTAAGACAGGAGTAGTCGTGCAAGAACTGTTTTAGGGAATTGCCTTGAGGAAGAGGAGGAGGGAGCGCCAGGAGGCTGGGAGAGCTGTCAGACTGTGATGCAAGTCTGCCCCCTGGGGAGGAGAGAGGGAAGGAAGAGAAGTTGGGTAGAAAGTCTTAGAGGTTGTGGCTGGCTATGGTGGCTCTTGCTTGTAATCCCAGCACTTTGGGAGGCTGAGGCGGGTGGATCACGAGGTCAGGAGATTGAGATCATCCTGGCTAACACAGTGTAACCCCGTTTCTACTGAAAATACAAAAAATTAGCCAGGTGTGGTGGCATGTGCCTGTAATCCCAACTACTCAGGAGCCTGAGGCAGGAGAATTGCTTGAACCTGAGAAGCTAAGGTTGCAGTGAGCCAAGATCGCACCACTGCACTCTAGCCTCGGCAGCAGAGCAAGTCTCCATCTCAAAAAAGAAGAAAGTAAGTCAGGTTGTGGTACAGGTCTAGGAAAGGTCCAGCCAGGCTAATGGGGAGGCCTCAAGCCAAAGTCCTCATTGAAAGAGTTCTGGTTTCATAGGCTGAGACCTGCCTTTGTGTCCCAGCCTGCATGAAGCATGGTGTCTGTGCAAACAAACACAGTGGTGGATTCCGAGCCCCTCAGCTCAGCAGGCAAGCAGTTACTCTCCCTGCATTAATTGTTCTGAGAGGTCTGTTTTTGTGGCTGCTAAAACCACATAGGTAGTATCATGTGTCGACAGCATGTTCACGCATGTCCTCTCACCCCAGATCAACCCAATCAATAACTGTAAATGGGGAAGATCACAGGTAGTGGCAACAAGGCTTGTATGCGGGGAAAACCAGAGGGCATGCACCCGGAGGTACTAAGATATCTCCTTCCTCCTTCTGCTTGCCACATTGTCTGAAATTCCACTGTAAGGGAACAAGACTTTGTTTAATTGTTGCCCTCCCTTCTGGGTCAATTCTGAAAGAAGTAACAGATTGAGTGGGTAACACTTCCGGATAAACACATTATCCAAATTGTTTATTTCTATGACAGATGGAAGGGCTTTGGGACAGCACAAGGGCATGTGGAATTCGAGTGAGTAGCCCATAAGGAAAAGGGCACAGATCTGAAGGACTGAGGGCCACACTGGTCTCTCTTTCCAGTTGTGCCACGGCCTGCCTGCTGGAAGTGGAACAAAACCAGCATTCAGATTCTGTAGTACAATAGCAAGTAAAAGGCCCTTCAAATAAATTCCGTTCAGCGCAACTTTTTTCTAAATCTGGAATATTTTGAGGGAGGTGTATTTTTCTGAGTGGTTTGAGAAATTAAATGAATATTGCCTAGGTGGCTGGAATATTTGATTGGGGAATTGGAGTTGGGGGAGGAAAAGATGCCAAGATTTTTCAGGTGGTGATACATGAGCCACTTGGACAAGAATCCCAGAAGCTTAAAAATATTAATCTCCTGTTCTCCCCGACCCAGATCAGCCGATTCAGATCAGCCCAGATTCATCCCAGATCAGCCGACTCAGAACTTCTGGGGCTGAGACCCAGGAATCAGTAATTTTACAAGTGTTTCTGGTGATTTTTGTGAGCACTAAAATTGGAGAACCACGGATTCCAGGCTAATTATAGTAGGACAAAGGACATAAAGATCATATCTAGGGGAGTTTTGCTCCTAACACATAATTGAGGTCTTTCTATATCTTCTCTCCTGAATTGTAGAAACCAACTGCCTTAACTTCTAGCTATGACCTTGATATCCCAAACTCAATGTGTACGTAGCCAAACACCTAATCACTGACCTGGCCCTTGCTAACAGGCTTCTCCACCAGCCTTCCCCATTATAGTTATTGACATCTGTGTCGTTTCCCATGTGCCCAGACCGGGCTCATCTGCCCCCACCCATGCTTCATAGCATCCAGTGAGCTCCACTTCACAACATAGCCAGAGTCATCTTAACACTTCTCTCTGCCTCCACTGCTCCCTTCCTGTTCTGATTGCCATAATCACTCACCTGACCTTCAATAAGAGCCTTCAGACAAGTCTTTGCAATCCACTCTGCCCCCTACCTCTCTACTCCCACCGCCAGGCTACCCTAAACAGTCACAGTGACCCTTGGCTCAGAACCTCTCGATGGCCCCTACTTCTCTTCAAGCAGAAATCAAAGTCCTTACAATGGCTTAATTAGGACCCTGACTATCCCCGATATCATCTTCTTTTCTGTCTCTCATTTCTTCAGTTCCAGCCATGCTCGCCTCCCTGCTATCCTGGAGTACATGAAGCATGGCCGTGCCCTAGGACCTTCGCATTGGCTGCCCTTTCTGCCTGGACCCCTCTTCCCTCAGATCTCTGGGTAGCTCTCTCCCTCACCTCCTTTGCTTAAGTGTTACTTTCTCAGCGAGGCCTGCCATGACTCCTGCTATTTAAAACTGCAATCCTTCCCGTTCTGAATTCCCTTTACCTATCTTGATTTCTTTTCTTTTCTTTTTTTTTTTTTTTGAGATGGAGTCTCACTCTGTAGCCAGGCTAGAGTGCATTGCATGGTCCCAGCTCACTGCAACCTCTGCCTCCTAGGTTCAAGTGATTCTCCTGCCTCAGCCTCCCGAGCAGCTGGGACTACAGGCACGTGCCACCATACCCAGCTAAGTTTTGTATTTTTAGTAGAGATGGGGTTTCATCATGTTGACCAGGATGGTCTCAATCTCTTGACCTCATGATCCGCCTGCCTCGGCCTCCCAAAGTGCTAGGATTACGGGTGTGAGTCACTGCTCCTGGCTACCTGTCTTGATTTCTTTTGCATAGCACAGTGTATTCTAATATGCTGTAACTTACTTATTATGCTTATTTCCTACTGTCTCCAACAGAAAGTGGGCTCTACGTGGGCAGGGATTTTTGTTAGTTTTGTTCACTGCTGGACCCCAGGGTCCAGAGCAGTGCCTGGCACGTGGAAGATACTCAGTAAGTGTTTGCTAAATGAGTGACTAAATTGGATAGAGTGGAATAAGGGGAAGCACATGTTTCTGTGACACGATTTCCTGGAGAGAATTTGCCATGTCCAGATCAAAAGAGGCCTGTGAGTTTAGGTCATCCACAGGAAGATGCAAATCACATCAGAAGAGTGAGCAATACACTTTCATTCAGTGTTTACTGTGTGCTACAAACCACGCTAACCATTTTTGCCAGCATTATCTCTTTAAATCATTCCAACAAGCAACCATATGATGGGGGTCTACTATTACTCTTATTTTACAAATGGGAAAGTTGAGGCCCAGAGAGGTTAAGGAACTTGCCCAAGGTTGCACAGCTATTAAGTTTCAGACTCGGAATGTGACCTAATGCTGTGAGTTCAAAGTCTTTGAGTAGACTGCTGCTTCAGAGTGTGGCTCTTCCTAGTGATACTTAACTTCTGTTTAAGTATCTGTTTACTTAACCTCTGTTTGTCCCTTTAAAAATCAAATATTACAAGCTTAAAGCTGTGGCTCATATACTTTGTGCTTAAAAACGTTTATTTGGATTATGCTTATATGGCTTCATTGTTTATTTAGCTGAGTTTCTGTAGCACATGTTCCTACAGGTGCCAGTGTGCTCTCTCCTCTGTATTTTTTTTTTTTTTGAGACAGGATCTGGTTCTGTCGCTCAGGCTGGGTTGCAGTGGCGTGATCACAGCTCAGTGCAACTAGGCTCAAGTGATCCTCCCACCTCAACCTCCAGAGTAGCTGGGACTATAGGTGTATGCCACCATGCCTAGCTAATGTTTTGTATTTTTTTGTGGAGACGGTGTTTCACCATGTTGCCAAGGCTGGTCTTGAACTCCTGAGCTCAAGTGATCTGCCCACCTTGGCCTCTCAGAGTGCTGGGATTACAAGCATGAGCCACCATCCCCAACTCTGTGCATTTCTGAGATTTTAGAATCTGTTGTTCTGCTGGCTTTGCAAGTTCTTTAGGCTGGTGGAAGGAGTCTGTAACTTCAGAGATTCCCTTTCTCCTTCCAGTGAACTTTTAGAAGTCTTTAGGGGTTCCTCTGAAGACGTATTCAGCACAGGCTGTCTTATAGTACTATTGTATTTCATTCAAGTCAGCAGATTTCCTGAGCGTCTCAGAAGCTAGGCTGCTAGACTCTGAGGACACGAGATGATAAATGCATGGTCCTTGCCTACTCAGGCTCTCAGTGGAGCTAGGGAGAATGACAGAAAGTGCTGTATAGCATGAAGGACCAGAGACAGCATCTCCATGGCGTAGGATCAAAGCTGGCTGCAGCGGGCAGTGGGATGAGTTTGCCCAGATTGAGGGGACAAGTTTGGGTAGGCTTCAGGCAGTGCAGGGCTTGGGAGGTGGGGAAGGGAAAGGCCATTCTAGCAGCAAAGAGGGCCCCGGTGATGGGCAAGGTGCAGTAACGTGGTATGTTTGGGGGCTCTACTTGGATGTGATATGGGGTGGGCAGGACTCATGGCCCGCTGTGTCATTTAATCCTTTTCTGGAGGGAAATCTCTGCCCAGAGTAGACCATTTCTTACATACTTTCCTGTGTCCTGCACTGCTTTGCTTAGAGGAGATACTCAGTATGTACATAGTGAGCAAATGTGTGTTTACTCCCTCCTGGTTTATTTCTGTAGTTGTATTTTTTTGACCGAGATTTTCTTTGAAGAACAGTTGGGGATAGATTCAGACATCAAGAGATCTGCTCTCACACTGACTGCAAGTTGGCTGGTAATTGTGGGCAGCATTCTCTTCAGTTTTTTTGCACATTAATTTGCTCATTGTAGGATGGAAACTTTCCTCCTCTTTCTCTTTCCTGTATTAAAAAACAATTTTTTTTTTTTTAGACAGGGTCTCGCTCTGTTACCCAGGCTGGAGTGCATTGGCGCTATCACAGCTCACTGTAGCCTTAACCTTCTGGCCCCATGTGATCTTCCCACCTCAGCCTCTCAAGTAGCTGGGACTGTAGGTGTTTGCCACTGTACCTGGCTAATGTTTAAGATTTTTGTAGAGACGGGGTCTTGCTGTGTTGCCCAGGCTGATCTTGAACTGCTGGGCTCAAGTCATCTTCCCGACTTGGCCTCCAAAATGCTGAGATTATAGGTGTGAGCCACTGCACCCAGACCCTCTTTCCTGGGTTTTATCAAAATGTTTGATGACTATGGGCATATTCCTTGTCAGAACAAATGCATTTGGTATGGGACTAAATGATGGGTCGTGGTGGGAGTGGATTCACACAGGCCTGACCAGATGTTTGGGTTACCAGTGTTACTGCTTGCAGAGAGGCAAAGGAGAAAAGGCAACAGATGGATGTGCCTGCATCCTGGATCTCTTACTTTTCTCAGCCATAAATCAATTCATAAATTCAAATAGAAAAAAATAGATGGTCTCCAAAGAACCATGGGGAAAAAAAAACCAAAAAAATCCTACAACAACAATTTTGAGTTACGGAAATAATTAGGATTTTTTTTTTTTTTTTTTNGGTTTCACCATGTTGGCCAGGGTAGTCGAACTCCCAACCTCTGGTGATCCATCTGCCTTGGCCTCCCAAAGTGCTGGGATTATAGGGGTGAGCCATCGCACCTGGCCATACATTTTACTTTTTAAAACTACATACCATGGAATACTGTTCAGACTTTGAAAGGAATGAAATACTGGTCGGGCATAGCAGCTGTGCCCCGAGACAGAGTCTTGCTCTGTCACCCAGGCTGGAGTGCAGTGGTACAATCTCAGTTCACTGCAACCTTGGCCTCCCGGGTTTAAGCAAATCTCCTGCCTGAGCATCTGGAGAAGATGGGATTACAGGCATGCGCCAACAAGCCCTGTTAATTTTTGTCCTCACCCCTGGGACCAGGACCTCCTCTGGTGTGGGAGGCATACAGTGAGCACCATGGACTGAAGCCAGGATGGTCTCAGGAGAGGTACTTCCCTTCCTGGCTACCTGAAGCCCTCAGTAGGGCTGTGCTTCTGGAAATGCATTCAAGGTCAGAGCTTCTAGTCCCAGTAAAGCGGATCCTCGGGAAGACACCTGACCAGAAGGAAATCACTGGCTTGGACGATCTGAGTCTGGGATGGGGCAAAAAACACTCCCGGCGGGGCCACCTGGCGGAATCCTGCTAAGGCAGCACCACCCAGAGACCAGAAATGTTCATTTGGGCGGTGGGGTGAGGGCGTTGGAATTGGTGACTGGGCAGTTGTCTAAAAATCATTGTGGGAAACTAAGGACTGTCTACCGCTGGCTTCCAAAATTCTGACGCACAGTAATATATCGTTTTGCATCTGCATACTTTTTCGAGACAAGGTCTTGTTCTGTCACCCAGGCTGGACTGCAGTGGCATGATCTCAGCTCACTGCAACTTCTGCTTCCAGGGTTCAAGCGATTCTCCTGCCTCAGCCTCATGAGTAGCTGAGATTACAGGCACACGACACCACGCCCAGCTAATTTTTGTATTTTTAGCAGAGATGGGGTTTCACCATGTTAGCCAGGCTGGTCTCAAACTCCTGGCCTCAGGTGATCTGCCTGCCTTGGCCTCCCAAAGTGCTGGGATTACAGGCATGAGTCACCGCACCTGGCTGCACCAGCATACTTCCACAAAAGAATACCACCCTCAATAGTTAATAATGGAGTTCAAAATAACTAGAAGAGAGGATTTTGCATGTTCTCACCACAAAGAAATGACAAATATCTAGGATGATGGATTTGCTAATAATCTTGATTTGATCATTGCACAATTTATATACGTATTGAAGCATCACACCACACCCCATAAACATGTACACTTAAAAACAAAATTTAGTTTTAAAAATAACACCCTGTATTACATGATGCTTTATATTCTACTCTATTCCTTTTTTTTTTTTTTTTTTTTTTTTTTTTTTTTTTTTTTTTTTTTTTTTTTTTTTTTTTTTTTTTTTTTCTTAACTGCAATTTTTAGTAGAAATGTGAATACTTGCCTACCACATTCTGTTGATATATTTACGGGCTTATTTTCAGAGAGGAAAAGTGAGAGAGAGAGAAAAATGGGGAGAGAAAGAGTAGAAAGGGAGAGAAAGACCTTCAGATACTTAGCTACTTGTCTGCATTAGAGAATCCCTTGAGACACAGAACTAAAATTAGCAAGAAGCAAATACCCACTAAATGCCAGAGCATACTTCATGGCCCAGAAGACTTGCCTGGTGCTTAGAGGTAAAGTCTGGCTCATTTGTTTCTATACCGAAGGCTAGTCTATGTCCCTGTTCTCCTGACATCATGTTCCCATAGCATGCACATGAATTAACTAATGATTGTGATGGAATTCTGTCCTTCTATGTCCAGCTTCAATCTGAGAGACACTTAAAGATTCTTGTCTTAAACTTACTCCAAAATAAAAATCCACTCTAGTCAATGGAGAAATTACTTTATAGGTCTATGGTATTCTCCATTTATGTTTCTTATATTAAGTCCTCATTTTTCTTCTGAGATAATGATGAAGTTTTACATATTTGTATTGCTTTATAATTTAAGTGCTTATCATCCATGACGCTGTGGAAATCTTACTATTCTGTGAGGAAGGATATTTTTATCCCATTTCACACACAGTTAGGAAACTCGAGCTTCTGATACTTTCCTGAAGTCTCTTGGCTAGCACTTGACAGAGCTGTGTCTGGTATCTTTACATGCAAACTCCTAGACCAGGATTGCACCATAAAATGTACCGACTATTAAACTGCAGTAAACCTGCAAATCTTCGTAGGGAAATCAATTGTGTTCTAATTTCTGACAACCTGATTTCAAGCAGAAATTAAAATAAAAAGTACACATTCAAATAAAAAAGCAGCTGATTATTGAACACTTACCATGTGTTAGGACTAGGAATTTTAAAGGTTTATTATCTCTGATTCTCGTGATGACTCTAGGAGGTAGGGCACTGGGGTCACTTCTGTTTTTCTAGATAAGGAAAGGGCTTATGAAAGTTAAGAAAATGTCAGAGGTCACACAGCTAGTAAACAGCAGAACTGTGAAACGAAGTCAGCTAGATGCGAAAGCCAAGGGCTTAACCACTCTTGTGATCATCAAGGAAAGTCCATCAAAGTTTGTTTTTTTTTACATGACAGAATAACAGCAACTAAAAATAATATTTATAGAGTGCTTCCTCCATGCAGACATAGTGCTATATGTTTTACATGCAATTTTTCATTGGCTCGTTACAACAAATCTATAAAGGAGGAATAATGAATTGCTCCCATTTTACAGATGGCACCACTGAAGCACAGAGGGATGAAATATCATGCCCAAGTTCACATGACTAGTAAGGAGCAGAGCTGGGGGCTGAACCCAAATAATGGTTCTCTCAGGATTTGAGTGTTTCCTGTTTATCCAAATGCCTCAACACAGTCTTGCTCTGTTGGGGTCAAAGTGTTGGAAGATGTGGGATTGCTCATTATGCTTAGGGCTCCTTGGGCATGTCAGGGGAGCATCATCCTGCCTCCTTGGATAAGCTGGTAATCAGCAAACTTTCCTATGTGGAAAGGAAGAATTTAATAGGAACTGTCTGCAAGGACTTTGTCATGGAGAGTCTGTCTGGAAATACCCGCATTTCTGGAGACTGAGCTGTAAATCTGCTTCAAACATTTGCACTCTAAGGCAGGAGTTTGGACAAGTTAGAAGTTTACTCCTATGAGTCTAAAGAAAGAACAAGGTTAGGTTAAGTAGCTATTAATAACAGTTGACAAAAAGAAAGAAAAAACATCTCTGGGACTGATCGTCACAGTCTCTTAAACCAGATTATCAGGCTGCCACTTGCTACTTATTTATGTTATTATTGTATTCAAGTTCACAGAATTGGATTGATCATAATAACCCTTGGCTTGTAATATATTGTCTACATTGGTCTTTGCAACTTGTTTATGGTGATTATTGTTTTACATCTTATTTTAAGCATAGTTGAGAACCTATTCTAATATAGGCTCCTGGGGATTCTGGACCCAGAACTACAGCATGGGCATGTGATTTGTCTGTGGAATATTGACCCACATTCTAGACATAAACCCTAGGAGGAATGGCTGTAGTTAGCCCTGCGACCCAGAACATGGTGGCAAATGGCCCTGCCACAGACATGAAGTCTCTCTCCTTTCCACCAGGGGTTAAGGTTTCAGGGCAGAGTCAGCTATGGGCTTGGCGAGGACATAGTATTTATGACATACTCTCCAAATTCCAAGGAGATAAAACAAACAAGTGGCATTTTCCAGGAAAACTGAAGCAATGTTTCCAGTGCCCTGAAAATACTCAGAATCATTCCTCGGCCATTTAAAAATGTTGCTCATGCCCTCAACCCTTTCTCTTGAGAGGCCAGTTGGGGCGAGGGCAGCAGAGCTGCTTCTCGTGGGAAGTCTTGTGGGACCTGCATCTTGCCCATGGTCTGGCTAGAGATTTTGCCTCCAGTCCTTAAGGGTCATTCATAGGGAGAACGTGAGGTTGCCTTGGAGAAAAATCTCTTCCCAAACCACCCATCTGGCAAAAACTGTCATACTAGTCTCTTTCTTCCTCATCACAACTTCTTTCTGCTTCTATGGAAAACATTTGTTGCAACTTTCCTACCCCCAGTCAAAGTGGATTTACTTCTGAAACCAAAGTGAGACCAGGCATTTTGATTCCAGCAGTTTGAGGTCATTGTGATCACTCCTTTTCTAAGGGCGTCTGGCTTAGTTTTCTTTTTTGGTTACTTGCCTCTAATTTAGCAGCATGTTACAGTGCCTGCTGTCACACTGACCAGTTTCAAGTTCCAACTTTTGAGCAGATACTGGGCATATAAATTGCATTTACCAGTGCAATTCTTAAAACCTCAGACAACATATTTAACTTGGGTAAATTTTAGTCTTCATCTGTGGCATAATGGCCACTATCTCATAAAGTCATTATGATAATTAATTCAGATATCCTTTGTAAGGCATTTAGCACAGCACTGGGCACACAGTGTATGTGCAGTAAATGTCTGTTACTGATATTACTGTGAAACATGTCCTAATATACTTGTACTTTTATTTCTCCTCTGTGGATGCCCTGAAAGTAGGACCTCTGGGTCCAAGAAAGTGTGTGTTATATACTTTAATATATGGTGCCAGATTATTATCACAAACGTCTGCAACAATTTGGAGTCTTACTATTAGTGAACAAGTGTAGCCATCTCCCTGAAAGCATACCAACCTTACGAGGAAATAAAGAATCATCTCAATTTTGGCTAATATGATGAGCAGAAATGATTTCTCCTCATTTTAAATTTGCCTTTTCCTGGCATCTAATAAGATTCAGCATCAATGCATAGATTGTTTGCCATTTTCAGATTCTTTTCTACATGTGAACAGGCCAGGCCTCTTCATAGTCTTTGTCTATGGGATTTTATAAATATTGCTATTTTAAGTATTAGTAATTTATAATAGCTGTTTGTGAGTTAAGGATATTATATATGTTGAAAATATATTTTCTCTCATTTTCCTTTTATGCTGTGCTGCCATTTATATTTTTCATATAGATTAATAATAATCATTTTTCTTTTAAGTATTCTGTTATTCACTGAACACTATTATATGCCCAGTATCTGCTCAAAACTGTGGAAGACAAAGGTGTTGTGGTTTTTTGGTCCTGAAAGTGGTTGCCCTTTTTATAGCATAATTTTCTTTATATATCGGCTTTTCCCTAATTAATTATTTTGAAGAATTAACCTGAGAGTAAACTTAGGTGTAAAGTTTTGCTCTCATTTGCATCCTCTCTTTTTTTCTCAAAGAAAAAAAAAAAAAAGAACTGTTTAAAACATATCGTGGCTTCTGATTTTGATTACCCAATCATCCAAGGATTAGTATCCAGAAACTTAAACTTATGGATATTAAGAAGCATAAACTAAAAAATACTTGCTAACTCCAGTCTCACAGCTTCATATTTTTGTAATCTATTTGAAGAATTTCTTAAAAACTAATAGCTCTTATTTTGAAGAAATACATTTATAAAATTCAGCAGTTCCTTCAGTTTCATTTCATTTTTTTTTCCCTGTCAAATCCAAGTTAAATTAAGCAGAATAATTTTTAAAAGAGTAGTTACTGATGCTACCTCTGGGTAGTAGAATTGGAATGATCTCAATGTGTTTGTGTGTATGGTATACCATATATGAGGCTGACCCTTGAACGATGCAGGGGTTAGGATTGCTGATCCCCTGCAGTCAGAAATCTGTGTATAATGTTTGACTCTCCAAAAACATGGCTACTAATAGACTACTGTTGACTGGAAGCCTTACATAAATAGTTGATTAACACATATTTTGTATGCTATATGTGTTATATACTATATTCTTACAATAAAGTAAACTAAAGACAAAATATTAAGAAAATCATAAAGAAGAGGAAGTGAATTCACTATTCATAAAGTAGAAGTGGATCATCATAAAGGTCTTCATCTTTGTCGTCTTCTCATTGAGTAGGCTGAGGAGGAAGAGGAGGGCTGGTTTTGCTGTCTCAGGGGCAGCAGAGGCGTAGGAGGTGGAGAAGGTGGGAGGGGAGGCAGGAGAGGCAAGCACGCTTGGTGTAATTTAATGGGAATACGTGGTAATTTCTGTCTGACTTGTTTGTTTTCTCATTTCTCTAAAAACGTTTCTATATGGTGCCAATTCTTCCACTGTTTGCTTTAGTTTCAGCGCCCGTATTATAGAAGGGTCCATGTTATAAGAGAAGTTAAAAGCAGTCTTGAATAATTGGAACCCTTCTGCTGTATTGTCTAATGTCAGTATGTTTCCTGGCATAGCTTCTACATCATCTTCCTCATTGTCTGGCACTGGTTCAGAGACACTCATCTCCATCAGCTCGCCTTCTGTTAATGCCTGTCGTATGGTGTCTGTTAGCTCTTAAATTTCTCCAAGATCCAGATCTTGAAACGCTTCACCCTCCACCTAATTTTTTTCTTTTGCCCTATCCACAATCTCTTTCAAATTTCCTTGATTGGTACTTTTGTCAGTCTTGTGAAGTCATGCACAACATCTGGACACAGTTTCTTTTCCAGGAGAAATTTGTTTCAGGGCTGATGGCTTTCATGGCTTTTTCTATGACAACAATAGTATCTTCATTGGTGTAATCCTTCCAGACATTTGTGATGTTCTCTATCAGGGTTCTCTTCCATTGCGCTGACAAATCTTTTCCATAGGGTACTGTGTGTAATAAGCTTTAAGGGTCCATATGACCCCGGGTCTAGAGGCTGAATTGGAGATGTTGTGTTCAGTCACAAGTGGACTACTTCAGTGCTCTTGGTGTTGAACTCATGGGGTTCTGGGTGGTCAGCGGCATTGCCCAATATCAAAACAACGTTAACAGGCAGTTCCTTACGGGCAGGGTACTTCCTGACTTCAGGGACAAAGCATTGACGAAACCAGTCCAGAAAAAGGGATCTTGTCCAGGCTTTCCACATCCAAAAGGCTGGCAGCTGGTGTTTCTCTTTTCCCTCCAAGCCTCAGGGTTAGCGGCTTTTAGATAAGATCTTTTTATAAACTCTGCTTGTGGATGCAGTTCATCCGCAAGTTTTTTCAAATTGTCATAAACCTCTAAAAATTCTCCAACCTATTTATTGAAAAAAAAATCTGTGTCTAAAAGTAGAGCCATGCAGATGAAACCCATGTTGTTCAAAGGTCAACTGTTAAAGATTTTCTCATTTTTCCACCAAGAATATGTACTGCTCTCATAACTGGATAAAGGACCACACAATTTAAAAAGAAAAATAGAGAAAGTCCTTTTTAATGCCCTCGCTTTCCACTAATCATTCCCCTCATGCTTGCAAACTCATTTTTAAAGGAACTTACCTTTTCTGGGATAGCATGCATAGCTTTGCATGTTGGGTACTCCTGTCTACAAGATCTTTAGTTTCTCTAAGATAGGGCCTGGGTCTCTCCATCATTTCCATTCTTCTGGTCCAATTCGGCTTGGCCTCCAGCTTCCCCTGCTGGAGGGGGTCCTGAGCAGATGCAGAGCCCCTTGTTCCCTGCACCCTCTCATAGGTGCCCTGCAGGGGGCGAGGGAGAGGGGTGAGTAGCAGGTTCAGGCCTGGGGAAGTGTGCTGATGAGAACCCGCATTGCAGGAGATTAATGTTCTCTAAACCAGCTCTTAGATTTTTGAAGTTGCATTGAGTATAAATGAAAGGCTTGAATGCTTACTTATGTGTTGAATCAGTGCAATAAACAACATGGTCAAATGGCAGAAACAGACTAACCTCTCAGTCTCTTCCCATTAACAGTATTTGTGGGAACAAAGCTGTTTTTGGAGAGTGGATCAAGTAATTTATTGGTAGAGGTTTGGGACATTGTCACAAGGGACCGGAAGGATAAAAAAAGCCTTTCATTGAAAGGAGAGCTGTTCATAATTTGATTCCTCCCCCATGAACCTCAGACCCTTCTCACAGCCACGCTATCTTGCAGAGGAGGAAACCTCTGAAAGGGAGAATGAGTGCAGAAAGTGGGAAGGGAGGAAATGGGGCCCTAGGAGCTTGAGATGAGGGTGGAACCTTGAGAGGCAGGAAGTGCTTCAACTGTACAATGAACCGTGCAGAGTAAAATTAGGTCTGGGCTTCCGTTTCCTTTCTTTGCCCCCAAATCTTGGCATTTTCGTGATTTTTGTCTAGGTCGTGCTTGTAGTATCTTTATTCCAAAGAGGCAAGGCTGTTTCTGATATTGTCACAGGCCCTAGCATGCATACTGTTGGAAGGCTAGCACATTAGAGTACACATACATCCCCAATTAAATATAACTTTTGTTGATAAATGTTTTGATGAGATATTATGTTGAATTGTGTGAAATCGCCATTTGTAAAGGTCAAAAATGGCCAGATATTAGCAGTTTCATACTGTTCAATGTAATGGCTTTTTTTTTTTTTTTGAGGCAGGGTCTCACTCTGTCACCCAGGCTGGGGTGCAGTGTTGCTATCCCAGTTCACTGCAGCCTCAGCCTTCTGGGCTCAAGCAATCCTCCCACCTCAGCCTCCCGAGTAGCTGGGACTACAGGTATGTGCCACCACACCCAGCTAATTTTTAAAAATGCTTTGTGGAAGATGAGGGCGGAGGTCTTGCTTTTTTGCCCAGCCTTGCTTTTAACTGGCTTCAAGCAGTCCTACAGCTTACTGGCTTCCCAAAGTGTTGGGATTACAGGCATGAGCCCCTGTACCCAGCCCTAATGACTTTGCCTTTGAAATCATTTGGCTGTAAGTGCTGCATTTAATTTACAATTTGCTATTATTTTGTCAGCATCCATTACATATGGGCTGGAATTTATATGAACTGAGAAATTCTAACCTGCAGATTGTGATTAGAGGTAATGACATCTTAAATGTTCAAGAGTACTAAATCAAACAATTAATGGAGTTCATATAATGTGGCATCTGTAAACATTCCATTAAACATTTATTCACTAGAGGCTCATCATTGTTTTTTTTTATTTTGGAGCTGTTGCAGGTTGGCTTCCTAAGGAGTTTCTGATGGAGAGATTAATGCGCCGGAGATTTATTAGTGGGGATACCAGGGTTAGCACCTGTGAGGGAAGGAAAGTAAGTCAGATTGTTCAGGGGGAGGAGCTGAGCCACAGTGTATTCCTGACTGATGACTGGCCTCTGCAGCTCTGTAGAGAGCTTGGAGCTAGGATGGCCCTTCTGTCATAGATCAGGCTGCCCTGGGAAGGGGGCGTAACCCAGGCGGGGCAGCTGTCTTCAGGTGAGGGCAATTCCAGAGCAGGTTGGCAGTTGAGGGCTGGTAGCCAACATTCCCAGCAGCTTGGAGGACAGGTCCTGCAGTCCTGCTGGGGAGCTGGGTGGCAAAGTAGAGCACCCGCAACAGCTGCCTATTTTTTTAAGGTTTTTATTAATCCGCTAGCACTGGGTCTGAAGGGCCCATGGGATCAAATGGCTCTGTTGGGAAAAGCTGACAGTGCTTGAGGCATGGATTAGGGGAAGAAAGGCTTTTAAGCAGACATAAGAGAAAATTGGACGGTGTTGGGCAGGGTGAGGTTTGTGGGTAGATGTCAAGGTAGAGAGCTCTGGACAGGAGTCAGGAATCCTACCTGGTTCTCCAGCTCCTACCAGTGCTCAGGTTACATCCCGACCAGACCCTTGGTGTCTCCCTTGTGAACCCAGGGGATGAGGCCAGACCTGGTGACTCCCATCTCTTCTCCTGTTCCTGGACACAGTAGCACTCTAAGTCTCATCTTTTGTTTTGCTTTGTTTTTTCAAGACTGAGTCTTGCTCTGTCGCCTAGGCTGGAGTGCAGTGGCGCAATCTAGGCTCAAGGTAGCCTCTGCCTCCTGGGTTCAAGTGATTGTCCTGCCTCAGCCTACTGAGTAGGTGGGACTATAGGTGCACACCACCGTGCTTGGCTAATTTTTGTATTTTTTTAGTAGAGTCGGGGTTTCACTACGTTGGCAGGCTGGTCTCAAATTCCTGACCTCAAGTGATCCTCCTATCTCCGCCTCCCAAAGTGCTGGGATAACAGGTGTAAGCCACCATGCCCAGCCCCAGTCTCATCTTGATGGCTCCAACATGGAGAAAATTATAGCTCCTAACCTGCCCTTTGAAGGGCTAAGAAACTCAGAAATGATTCAGATTTCAGTTAGGGAGTTTGTGAACCTTCTCCTGTCCGTGCTCTGACTCCTGGGTATTGGTGGGGGCAGAAAACAGCGGTAAGATCCAAGCCAGGCCACTTGATGAAGAGTCATGCCTATTTCTCCTTCCTCTCTCTCACAGTCCTGAGGAGGCACAGGTATGACTGAGACACTCCAATTCATTCCTGAGCCGCAGGCACAGATCACAGAAGGAAAGGAAGAGAACAGGGAGTGAAGCCAAGAGTTAGAAAACCAGGGACTTAAATAGCAGGCCCCCTTGCTTTGCGGTACATACACCAACACTGGAATGAGGCCGAGAGATTAGCGTGGCCCCTGTGGGAGGAGAACACGAAAATTCATGAAGCGTTTCATATGTTTTTCAGGTGCTGGTAAAAAAAATTCTGGAGATGGATAGTGATGAGGGCTGAACAACATTGTGAATGTACTTAATGTCATTGAACTGTACAGTTAAAAATGGCTAAAATGGTCAATTTTCTTATATTTTACCACAATTTTTATAAACGGATAAACATGATCCCAAGAGATAAAAGGCTACATATAGATATCATAAAGAGTAGCAAGCTATGAAGTGAAAGTCACAAAATTACATTAATGATGTCAACTATAGCCAGAAGAAAGGCAAATCTTGAAACCCCTGTGCAAGCCCTCAGTCACTGCATATACCATGATGTAAATTCAGAGTATTAGAATGAGCAGGCTCAGATGTCCTCTGGGTTCAGAGCCCAGCTCTGCCACTTCCAAGCTGTGTGACCTTGGACAAGACACCTAACCTCTCTGAGCCTGTTTCCGTATTCATAAAATAAAAATAACATCAGACTCACATATCTATTAGGAGAATCAAACAAGGTATTACAGGCAAGGCATTTAGCATAGTACCTGGTGCCTAGTAGACATTCATTACATGTACTTTCTTTCTCTTTCTGCAACTGCAGAAATGCAACACACAAATGCAGCGTGGTGTGGAACACAGAAACTAACTTGACAAACGGTAAGGATAAACTAAAACAAAAAAATACAGGTAATATTTGGGTAACAGTTTCTGGTAGAGGCAGACCACATGTAGCAAAAACACTCTAAATTGGTAAAAAAGACTTAAAAACTTCGATTAGGTGTAGGGTACTGGCCTTGCTGTTCTAACTAAGAAACTCCCAAATATAATGACTCGAAGAAGATGGGAGTTTACTTTCTCCATGTAATAACCCAGAAGTAAACTGCTCACAGCTGACATCATCGACACAGGGTTTCCATCTTTGGCTCCAGTGGGGTTGCTTTGGATCCTGACATCATTTAGGTAGTGGGAGGGGATAAAGGCCAGGGGAGGGGAGGAAAGAAATTTCTTTTCAGGACATGACTCAGAAGTGACACAGCTCATTCTCACCCATTGTGAACAAATCTACACGATAAAGATGCCAAGAGAGGTACACTTGAGCTCGCCAGACATATTCTCAGCTAAAACACAGGAGTGCTGTTGTTAAAGGCGGGACTATGGACGTTGCTGAACAGGTAGCCATCCCAGCCACATACCCACCTCCTATTTTCTCTAGTCTACTACTTCAGGCTTTCAAACAAAACAAAACAAAACAAGCTAACATAATCCCCGAAATATAAGCTCACTTTCCTGCTTGTTAATTTATTCAATAAATATTTATAGACTATTTACTATGTGCTAGGCACTATTTGAAACACTGAAAATTCAGCAGGACTGCAAAACAGATCAGGCTTCTGATCCCAGCAAGCTGTATTCAATAGGGAGAGAAAGTAAACAAATGAAAAACAGAAAAAATGGTAGATACGAATAAGTGCAAAGATGAAAATTAAGGCAATGAAGACACAAGCAACTGGGCGGCTCCTCCCACTGGGCAGTTAGGGAAGTCCCCGCTAAGGAAATGACGGATAAGCTGAGGCCTGGATGACCCAGCAGTTAGCCATTGGAAGAGCTGGTAGCAGAAAATGCCTACTGCAAGGACAAAGGTCCCAATGTGGGGGAAGATCTTGGAGGGTTTGTGGCATGATGGGCTAGTTTGGCTGGATTTAGTGAGAGGGAGAAAGAATATAAGACAGAGAGAAGGGATCAGAAAGGCAGCTGGGAGCAGGCTCGCAGAAGGCTTTGCTAGTCAGGGGCACTAGTTCTCTGGCATTTCCCAGCACTGATTGCAGTGTACACCAAGTAGGCACCCAGCGAGTGTTTGATGAATGGACAAACTAAAAGATAAAGACCTGAGGCTGTTGACACTCAACAGCTTTCCTTTGCTTTCCTTGGCAAAGATTAGGATTAACCTGTGCTCATCCCTTGCATACCTCTCACCCTTATTGCTCAGAACCTCCAGACCTCTTTCTCCTTGCAGGGTTGTTCTTAGTGTCCTTGGTAGCCCAGTGTCCCCTGTTTAAAATGGCCTTAGGGAAAGAATTTGAGAAAAAGACAGCTAGCTGAAGAAGATGATCACATCTCCTCTTCGGCTTTGTCTACTCTGTTCAATAGCTCCTGTTCTGATTTCTATCCATATGGTTTAACAGGCACCAGCCTGCCACTCTTGGTTAGGGGTAAGGTTGAAGAGGCAATGTAACAATGGTTGGTAATTAAGGCTGTGGCCTTTAGAGCCAGACTACCCGAGTAAGGTACCTACCCTTCTTGGCCATCAGTTTGCGTCTCTGTGAAATGGGGAACCACAATGGTTCATTACTGCAATATTGAAAGCTTTGAAACTAAGATTTTTAGTGACTCACTTGAGAGCAACACCTGTCCTGAGTTAATCTGAAACTCTTTGGAAGGAAAACTTGACTTGAAACTACTTATAATCATTACTTATTCCACTTTTTAAAGATTAGTGCATTTTGTTGATTAAAAGATAGCTGCAGACCCTTCCAGGGGAGTTAATTTATAATGTAATTTATAAGGGGCCATACTTCTTAAAATCTGAAAAATTTTGAATTCCAAGAACACTGGGCTTCAAGAATTTGGATAAGGGGCTGTGAACCATTACTGTGCTTCCTAAAACATGGCAGCTAGAACGAATATGAGCTGGCAATTGTGGTTAATGTGGCAGCTCCAAGCTAAATGGGGAGCAAGGAGGTGTCTGGATGTCATAGAGTCATCCCCCAAACTTGCATTTCACCTTTGTGGGTGACATGGTAAAATGTGGCTCAAATGATAGGAGGATTTTCTAAGCCTCACAGGAGTGTTTTTGTGGGGAGATCTTATGGTGCTCTGGCTCTGGCCATTTTCCAGCCAATGGTTTCAGAGGTGATTTCTGATAAATGGGGTTCTTTTGAGTCATGGCTCTGCATGGTGAAAACTTGGGCAGGTCACTCACTGCTCTGAACTTCAGTTTTCATCTCTATGAAACAAGTTAAGATTGATGACCTCTGTGATTACTTCCTGCTCCAACTTATTGGATTCTCCTTGCCTTTTGAGCATCACAGTTTCAGAGCACTCCAGGCCTTTACCTGGAAAGTATGGAGCCAGGAAAGGTGAAACTCAAATAGCCAGTAGGACTGGTGTACTTAACGTTGCTGTAGCAAAGTACCCCAGGCTGGGTGGCTTAAACAACAGAAACACATTGCCTCACAGTCCTGAAGGCTGGAAGTCCACAATCAAGGTATCAGTGGGGCTTGTTCCTCCTTGGGGCTGCAAGGGAAAACCTGTCCCAGGCCCCTCTTCTAGCTTCTGGTGGTTTTCGGGCAATCTTTGGCCTTCCTTGGCTTGAAGATGCATCACCTGGCATCTGCCTCCATCTTCATGTGGCATTCTCCCTGTGTGTGTCCAAATTCCCTGTCTGTGACACAGTTACATTGGATTAGGGTCCCTTCTAATGACCTCACTTCAACTTTATTACCTCTGTAAATACCCTATTTCTGAATGATATCACATTCTGAGGTACTTGCGGTTAGGACCTCAACATATGTTTTCCGGAGGATACAATTCAACCCATAATACCAGTTGTAATGCTTGGCTAAATATCTCTGCATGGAACTAGTGCAAAAAGTGAACTAAAAATAGGTTTTGATTTTTTAAAATCAGGTTGTATTTTTATGGAATACTCAAAGGTGAGTTTATCAGCTGTTATCAGATTTGAGATGTACTATCCCGACAAATGATTCTCTCAAAGGAAACATAACACATTCCTTTCTTTCTTCTCCTTACTTGCTTGTTCCCTCCATTCTTTTGGTTTCTAACTCCAGTTGTACTAATAAAGAAAAATCTGTTCTTTATTCTCTGGTTCACCTTCTAGAGGAAAAACGCAGCCAACATCCTCATGGAATCATTACTTCTGCTTTCAAAGCCTCCTTTCTTCCTCTCTGCTTTTCCAGGAACTCATAGAAATCTTGGGGCTGGATGAGCCCTGAGGTTTTTCTAAGCCCCTATCTGACTTGGATCTCTTGTACAACAGCCTGCCACATTTTTTTTTTTAAAGAAATGGTCTTGCTCTGTCACCCAGGCTGGAGTGCAGTGGCATGATCGTTGCTCACTGCAGCCTTGACCTCCTACCTCAGCCTCTCAAGTAGCTAGGACTATAGGCATGCACTACCACACCCAGCCAATTTTTAAATTTTTTGTAGAGTTGTGGGTATCCCTAGGTTGACTAGGCTGATCTCAAACTCCTGAACTCAAGTAATCCTTTTGCCTCGGCCTCCCAAAGTACTGGAATTACAGGTGTGAGCCACCACACCCAGCTGTCTGCTGCATTTTTAAGCCATCTCTGCATGACCTTTTCACCACTTCTGAGGTATACAATTGATGACTATAAGCATTAGGCAGATCTTTTTTAGGTTAAAATCCATGTCCCCATTCCGTCACTTCTGAGCTCCCTGGAGCGTGACAGAGCAAAGCCACTGCGTCTTCCAAGAGGCAGCCCTGGAAGTAACACCAGCTACTTAGCTCCAGGCTCCTTTTAACATTTGAGAGACAGACTTCTCTGGTACTCCTAGCTATTAAGCCAGTCAACTCCACGGTCTGTAACTAACTAGTAGAGTGATATAGGCTCTTTTACTTGAGTTATAGGTAAAAGGCTTGAATTTCAAGTGCCTGCTCTCTCAATTACTACCTTAACATTTTGGAATCTCAGTCTGTTGATCCACAGAATGAAGACCATAGTACTTGTGCTCATTCTTCATAGGATTGCTATGAGAGCAAATAAGATAATGTTTGTGAAAGTGATTTGTCACTACTACTGTAATTGCTTTTGCTGCTGCACTGGTAACTCTGGTTAAGATAGGACGTGTATAAGAAAACTCTCGCTGCAAGTTGCCTTGAGCTTCTAGGAGGTGACTGGGGACAGGATGTTGTGGGAAAGACAAGAGGGGTTATTCAGAGAATTCCTTTCTTAATCTGTGACCTAAGTTCTGATTTTTCGCTGGTTTATAGAGCTGCCTGGAAAATGGCCACGTTCACTTCTTAGAAGAAAATAGCTTCTAAGTGCATGTATGCTTTTGGAATGAGTTAAGCAAAACACAGAATGGCAGCCATCATTTGGATTCTCTCTGTCATCCAAAGCAAGAACTAGGTCCCCTTCCATTTCAGACTTTAAGAAGAAAATGGACAAAAGAGAGTTATGTAATAAACTATAAGAAAAGAAAGTGCTAGGGGTTTATTCCCTCCTGGCCTACTCTTTCTCATGTACCTCCCTCCCAGCATTAAGCAGAACAAAAGCACTGTGTGTGGACAAATTACAGGTGAAATTGTTGATAGACCAAGGAGGGACTCTCCCTTTCAGATGTGGACCTGAGGCCTGGGGGCTCCCCCTGGTATGGCCAGTTGGGCCCTTTCCACAGACCCACAGCCTCCGTTCCACCCCTGTGGTTTGCAAAGTGAGTTTCTCACCCTGCCGGGCCTCCTGTTGCCCTGCTCTAGTCAAAGTGAGCGTTTGGCAGTGCTTTCAGTCATTCTAATGAAGAGAGAAAGGAGGTTGCTTTCAGGTGCCTGAGGGCCTGGCGTCTGCGGTGCTTACACATGAGTGATTTTAATGTCCAGAGAATCATATCAGGAGCTAATTAAAGCCAATCCTAAATTATTTATCTGGGACAGATTTCTGTTCACTCTTTTGTTCAAGATAAAAAGATTGCTGCTCCAATATTTTAATAAAATATCTTAATAAATTTCAAACGTGTGCTTCTGTGCCTTCCTGATATCCTAGCGATGATTCCTTGTTTTGGATCTGACCTTGGTCTAATAGAGCTACAGGGTTTCCCCAGGTGCTTGCTACCACCAGGTGTAGTCAATTAAAAAATAGTCTTGAGGTATTGGTGAAACCATCTGCTGGTGGTATGAATATATATTTAGAGATAACAAGAGTAAGGACTTTGAGCCTTTATCTAAGAATATCACAAATTAAGCAGAATATAAAATACACAGTTTTTAAAGGTGAAGGAACCACATTGGAGTAGTAATTCTCAAGCTTTGTTATTTATCCCAGTGGTCCCCAGTGTGGCCTTTTCAAACCTGGTTTTTGAAAAAGCTCCACTGATGTTTCTGATAAGTTCTACTCTACTACGATAGTAATTTATGTGTTCTAATTCAAACTTTGCCAGCCCTGGCCTATCAAAATGTGATGTTATTTGCATTAAACCAAATTATTTTCAATATTATTTATAAACCACAAGCTGAACTTACTTTGTGCATACCTTTTTTTTTTTTTTTTTAAAGAGTCAGGGTCTCACTCTGTCACCCAGGCTGGAGCTCACTGCAGCCTTGGACTCTCAGGCTCTCAAGGGATCCTCCTGCCTCAGCCTCCTCAGTAGCTAGGACTACAGGAGTGCACCACCACACCCAGCTAATTTATTTTACTTTTTGTAGAAATGGGGTCTTGCTACGTTGCCCAGGCTGGTCTTAAACTCCTGACCTCAAGCAATCCTCCTGTCTCAGCCTCCCAAAGCACTGAGGTTACAGGCATGCACTACCATGCCCAGCCTAGTCATTGCAAGCCTTTTAAAAATTTAGACTAAGTTATCAAATCTTAGGTAAGGTATTCTCTTGCTCACGGGCAAACTAATTTCTCCTTCCTCCCTTGTTTTTATTTCTTTTTAAAGTTTTTAATTCTCTTATAGTAAAAAAAAAAAAAAAAAGCCTTAGTAGGGACTAATTTGAGAAAAATCATTTCAATGGTCATGCACATGTGATTTCATGTATACAGCTGTGTTAGTCTGGGTTTTTTGGGTTGTGGCATCAAAATCCACCTCACACTAGCTCAAGCAGAAAATGAATGTATTGGCTCATGTAGCTGCAAAGTCCAAGGATGCAGCTGCTTTAGCTAGAGTCAGAGATTTCATTAATCACTCCAACTGCCTTCACAATCTACACCCCCTTTCTCCCATTGCAAATAGGCTTCCTCCACATGGCTAAGAGAAGTGGCTACCAGCAACCTGAGATTTACAATCCGGAGCTAAGTGACCCCAATAGAAAAATCTCTCTCCTAAAATCTATATATCAGCTGCAAAGAAGGCTCCATTTATTAACCCCTCCTAGGAACACATCTCACTGCCGGTGATGGTGCACAGAGATTGACAGCACCACTTAGACCACACAGAGTGGGGGAGGCGCTCTTCAGAGAAAAGATAGAGTCATCTGTGGAACAGGGGTTGGCAAACTTTCCTGGAGAGGGCCAGACAGTAAATATTTTAGGCTTTATGAGCTACATACCATCTCTACTGCTAATTCTTCTCCTACTAAGCTTGCTTAGTACTACACCAAGGAACAAGTACTGGGAGTAGAATAAAAATTGTGCAGAAAAGGACAATAGGGACAAAGAAAAGAAGGAGAGAAGAAAAGCAGGGGAGGGTGCAGAAGCTCATATTTAGAAAGTCTTCAGGCTACATTTCTCATCACAACAAAACAGGAAGTTCTAGAGATATGAAGCTGGAAAATCTATCCTTGGCTATCCATCCTTTGTAAAAACAAAAAGAAAAAAAATTTATTTCACTTAAACATAGCCATAGAAACAAGACCATGATAAATGTCCATACAAAGTTCTTATTTAGAAAAATGTAATAAGGAGCAGAATAACATTCCTTTAGACTATCACCTCCTCCCACTACGCCGTCGCCCCGTCCCGCCCCGGAAGTGACTTGAGGCAGGTCCGGAACCTCTGGGCCCCTCGGCTGCAGCGTCACCAGCCGAACCGGCGCGGGGCGGGCAGAGCGATCGCTGCCGCCGCCAACGAACCAGGAACCAGGCCGGGCCCAGCAGCACGCCGGCCAGGGAAGGGGGCCTAGTGATCGGTCCGAGGACTACGGGATGGGGCCGCCAGTGGCCGCAAGGCGGCGACGACGCGGAGGAGGCGGAGCCCGCAGAGGGAAGGGGATTGTCTACAACAAGCTGCTACCCTACGCCGAGCGCCTAGACGCCGAGTCCGACTTGCTGCTGGCCCAGATCAAATGCAACCTGGGCCGGGCCATGCAGCTCCAAGAGCTATGGCCCGGGGGCCTCTTCTGGACCAGGAAACTCTCCACGTATATTCGACTTTATGGGAGAAAATTTAGCAAAGAAGATCATGTTCTTTTTATTAAGTTATTGTATGAGCTGGTATCAATTCCAAAACTGGAAATCAGCATGATGCAGGGATTTGCCCGCCTTTTGATCAACTTGTTAAAGAAAAAGGAACTTCTTTCAAGAGATGATTTGGAGTTACCCTGGAGACCACTTTATGACGTGGTAGAAAGAATCTTATATTCGAAGACAGAGCACCTGGGATTAAATTGGTTTCCTAATTCTGTAGAAAATATTCTCAAAACACTCGTGAAAAGCTGCCGACCATACTTTCCAGCAGATGCCACTGCTGAGATGCTAGAAGAATGGCGACCTTTAATGTGCCCTTTTGATGTAACAATGCAAAAGGCCATCACTTATTTTGAAATATTTCTTCCTACCTCCCTTCCTCCAGAACTTCATCATAAAGGTTTTAAACTTTGGTTTGATGAATTAACTGGCCTTTGGGTTTCAGTGCAAAATCTCCCACAGTGGGAGGGGCAGCTAGTAAATCTCTTTGCTCGATTGGCTGCAGATAATATAGGGTACATAGATTGGGATCCATATGTACCAAAGATATTTACAAGAATTCTGAGAAGCTTGAACCTACCAGTGGGAAGCAATCAAGTGTTAGTCCCAAGATTTTTAACAAATGCTTATGATATAGGTCATGCTGTAATGTGGATCACCGCCATGATGGGTGGACCAAGTAAGCTAGTGCAAAAACACTTAGCTGGTTTGTTTAACAGCATCTCATCTTTTTACCATCCTTCAAATAATGGGCGCTGGCTGAACAAGTTAATGAAACTACTTCAGCAGTTGCCAAACAGTGTTGTTAGAAGATTGCACCATGAAAGATACAAGAAGCCCTCTTGGTTAACTCCTGTGCCTGATAGCCACAAGCTTACTGATCAAGATGTTACAGACTTTGTACAATGCATTATTCAGCCTGTCCTCTTGGCTATGTTTAGCAAAACTGGTAGTCTAGAAGCAGCCCAGGCTTTGCAGAATCTTGCACTCATGAGACCTGAATTAGTAATACCCCCTGTACTTGAAAGAACGTATCCTGCATTAGAGACATTAACAGAACCTCACCAGCTCACAGCTACTTTAAGTTGTGTAATTGGAGTAGCCCGCAGTTTGGTATCAGGGGGCAGATGGTTTCCTGAAGGTCCAACACATATGCTACCTTTGTTGATGAGAGCATTGCCTGGGGTGGATCCAAATGACTTTAGTAAATGCATGATCACATTCCAGTTCATAGCAACATTTTCGACTCTGGTGCCTTTAGTAGATTGTTCATCTGTACTACAAGAAAGAAATGACCTCACAGAAGTGGAACGAGAGCTTTGCTCAGCCACAGCTGAATTTGAGGATTTCGTCTTACAGTTTATGGACAGATGCTTTGGACTTATAGAAAGTAGCACATTGGAGCAAACAAGAGAAGAGACAGAAACTGAGAAAATGACACACTTGGAGAGTTTGGTCAAATTAGGTCTGTCTTCTACGTTTAGTATAGTCCTCACCCAGTGTTCCAAAGAAATATTTATGGTGGCCCTTCAGAAGGTTTTTAATTTTTCTACGTCACATATATTTGAAACAAGAGTAGCAGGTCGCATGGTGGCAGACATGTGCCACGCTGCTGTAAAGTGCTGCCCAGAAGAATCTTTGAAGCTCTTCGTTCCTCACTGCTGCAGTGTTATAACTCAGCTTACAATGAATGATGATGTATTAAATGATGAAGAGCTAGACAAGGAATTACTGTGGAATCTTCAACTTTTGTCTGAAATTACTCGAGTGGATGGAAGGAAGTTGCTTCTTTATAGGGAGCAGCTTGTAAAGATTCTCCAAAGAACCCTGCATTTAACCTGTAAGCAGGGTTACACTCTGTCTTGTAACCTTTTGCATCATCTTCTTCTTTCTATCACACTTATCTACCCTACAGAATACTGCAGTGTGCCAGGTGGCTTTGACAAACCTCCTTCTAAATACTTTCCTATCAAGGACTGGGGCAAACCTGGGGACTTGTGGAATCTGGGAATCCAGTGGCATGTTCCTTCTTCAGAAGAAGTGTCTTTTGCCTTTTATCTTTTGGACTCCTTTCTTCAGCCTGAGCTCATCAAACTTCAGCACTGTGGGGACGGCAAACTTGAAATGTCTAGAGGTGATATTCTACAGAGTCTGACTATAGTGCACAACTGTTTAATTGGCTCTGGAAACCTCCTACCTCCGTTGAAAGGAGAGCCAGTTGCTAACTTAGTACCAAGTATGGTGTCCTTGGAAGAGACAAAGTTGTATACTGGACTTGAATATGATCTGTCTCGAGAGAACCACCGAGAAGCAATCGCTAGAATTATAAGGAAACTTCTTAACCACATACTTGATAATTCAGAAGATGATACCAAGTCATTGTTTCTTATTATAAAGATTATTGGAGACCTTTTGCAATTCCAAGGATCTCACAAGCATGAATTTGACTCCCGATGGAAAAGCTTCAACTTAGTAAAGAAAGCAATGGAAAATCAGCTCCATGGGAAAAAACAACATATCAGAGCACTGTTGATTGATAGAGTAATGTTACAGCATGAGCTACGGACACTAACTGTTGACGGTTGTGAATATAAAAAGATACATCAAGATGTGATCAGAGATCTTCTTCGCTTATCTACAAGTTCATACAGTCAGGTGAGAAATAAGGCTCAGCAAACATTTTTTGCTGCCTTGGGAGCATACAACTTCTGTTGCAGAGATATAATTCCCTTGGTTTTGGAGTTCTTACGGCCTGACAGACAAGATGTCACACAGCAGCAATTCAAGGGTGCCTTGTATTGTCTCCTTGGAAATCGCAGTGGTGTGTGCTTGGCAAACCTTCATGATTGGGACTGTATTGTACAGACTTGGCCAGCGATTCTTTCTTCAGGGCTTAGCCAAGCAGTGTCCCTGGAAAAGCCATCAATAGTGAGACTGTTCAATGATCTTGCAGAAAAGATTTATAGGCAGTATGAAACAATTGGCTTGGACGTCACAATTTCAAAATCATGTGTTGCAATCGCGGAATCACTTCAGCAGTCAAAAAACCCCTCTATCAACCAGATATTGCTTAGCTCAGAAAAAATTAAGGAAGGAATGAAACGCCAACAAGAAAAGAATGCTGATGCTGTAAGGAACTATGAAAATTTGGTAGACACCTTGCTAGATGGTGTGGAGCAAAGAAACCTGCCCTGGAAATTTGAACATATAGGCATTGGGCTCCTGTCTCTACTGCTGAGAGATGACCGAGTGCTGCCTCTTCGCGCCATACGGTTTTTTGTTGAGAATCTCAACCATGATGCAACCGTAGTTCGAAAGATGGCTATCTCAGCTGTTGCCGGTATCCTTAAACAGCTAAAAAGAACTCACAAAAAGCTGACCATTAACCCCTGTGAAATCAGTGGATACCCTAAACCCACCCAAATTATTGCTGGTGATAGGCCTGATAATCACTGGTTGCATTATGATAGCAAAACTATACCAAGAACTAAAGAAGAATGGGAGTCGAGTTTCTTTGTGGAAAAAACTCATTGGGGATATTATACCTGGCCAAAGAATATGGTTGTTTATGCTGGTGTGGAAGAGCAGCCTAAGCTTGGCAGAAGCAGGGAGGATATGACAGAGGCAGAACAGATTATATTTGATCATTTTTCTGATCCCAAATTTGTTGAACAGTTAATTACTTTTCTATCATTAGAAGACAGAAAAGGAAAAGATAAGTTTAATCCACGACGTTTTTGTCTCTTCAAGGGTATATTCAGGAATTTTGATGATGCCTTCCTGCCAGTTCTGAAGCCCCATTTAGAACGTTTGGTTGCAGATTCACATGAAAGCACCCAGCGCTGTGTTGCAGAAATTATAGCTGGTTTAATCGGAGGTTCTAAGCACTGGACATTTGAAAAGGTGGAGAAGCTGTGGGAGCTTCTGTGCCCTCTGCTTAGAACAGCACTGTCCAACATTACCATAGAAACTTACAATGACTGGGGAGCTTGTATAGCAACATCCTGTGAAAGCAGAGATCCCCGGAAACTTCATTGGCTTTTTGAACTTCTGTTGGAATCACCATTGAGTGGAGAAGGAGGATCCTTTGTAGATGCGTGTCGACTTTATGTACTACAAGGTGGCCTTGCCCAGCAAGAATGGAGGGTGCCTGAACTATTGCACAGACTACTGAAGTACTTGGAACCCAAACTCACCCAGGTTTACAAAAATGTCAGAGAAAGAATAGGAAGTGTGCTGACCTACATATTCAGGATAGATGTTTCTTTGCCAAATACTGCACCAACCATGTCGCCTCATGTCCCTGAGTTTACTGCTCGAATTCTGGAGAAATTGAAACCTCTCATGGATGTGGATGAAGAAATTCAGAACCATGTTATGAAGGAAAATGGAATTGGTGAAGAAGATGAACGAACTCAGGGCATTAAACTCTTGAAAACCATATTGAAATGGCTGATGGCAAGTGCAGGAAGATCCTTTTCTGCAGCAGTCACAGAACAACTTCAGCTTCTGCCTTTGTTTTTTAAGATTGCCCCAGTGGAAAATGATAATAGCTACGATGAACTGAAAAGAGATGCAAAGTTATGTTTATCATTGATGTCTCAGGGGCCGCTTTACCCTCATCAGGTGCCTTTGGTACTTCAGGTGCTAAAACAAACAGCAAGAAGCAGTTCTTGGCATGCAAGATACACAGTACTGACCTACCTCCAGACCATGGTATTTTACAACCTCTTTATTTTCCTAAACAGTGAAGATGCAGTTAAAGATATCAGGTGGCTGGTTATAAGTCTTTTGGAGGATGAACAACTAGAGGTTCGAGAAATGGCTGCCACCACCTTAAGCAGCCTGCTGCAGTGTAACTTCCTCACCATGGACAGTCCTATGCAGATTCATTTTGAGAAGCTTTGCAAAACAAAACTACCTAAGAAAAGAAAGCAAGACCCTGGTTCTGTAGGAGATACCATTCCTTCTGCAGAGTTGGTCAAATGCCACGCTGGGGTGCTAGGACTTGGTGCATGTGTCCTTTCTAGTCCTTATGATGTTCCCACCTGGATGCCCCAGCTCCTCATGAATCTCAGTGCACATCTAAATGATCCTCAGCCTATTGAGATGACTGTGAAAAAGACCTTATCCAATTTCCGAAGGACTCACCATGACAACTGGCAGGAACACAAACAGCAATTCACTGATGACCAACTGCTTGTTCTCACCGATCTTCTTGTGTCACCATGCTATTATGCATAGACAGATGACTAGTCCTCACTTCAGGCTCTTTTCTTCAAAAACTCCACACCCTCAGGTACCATCTGTGGTGGCTGTCTGCAAGTTTTAAAACTGCCTCTGCTGAGGTCTCATCATTTTGGTGGTTTCTGTGTTAGATCTCATTAGTCTGCGTTCCACAGCTTCTCAGTTGCTATTTATTTGATTTCCTAACTTGTCCGGAAATGTTTCCAGAATACTGATCACTTTTTTTTTTTTTTTTTTGAGGCATCTGACAAAGTCACAAAGTCTCAGACTAGAAATAATTACCCAGTATGATCATGGCATCCAAGACCAGGATCTAGGAGCTCATTAAGAAACAATTTACTTGGAATGGAGAATACCCATCTGTAATACAGGTCCTGTCATTTCATTCATCTCAAATTATTTTGAATTATTCCCAAATGGCTGCCAGATTTAGATGGTAGTCAGGCTGTGGGCCGTTAATCTGAAGCCTTGAGAGCCTTGGGTCTGGGGAGCCTTGAAGAGGGAAGGAAAAGAGGGCAAGTCTTGAACCTAACCAGTGACCTGATGGATTGCTCGACTGGGACACAGAGTGAAGTCTGTATTTGTGCACCTCCCGCAGATTGGAGTTTTTGGTGCTGAATAGAGGCAGTTGCTAAAAAATTGGGGATTTGGTGAAGAAATTTGATTGTTGTGTGTATTCAATGTGTGATTTTAAAAATAAACAGCAACAACAATAAAAATCCTGACTGGTTGGTTTTTCCCTGTATTCTTTACAACTATTGTTTGACCCTCTTAAAACTGTTACCACCTAAATGGAAGACTGCTGTGTTTGTGGATATTTTGTAATTTTTTTCTTTTTATTTTGTTCTCTTTTATTTTGCCTGCAGAATCGTTGAGAGACTAATAAGGCTTGATATATAACATATATTAAACAAGTCAATTAAATAAATGTAAAAGATGAATAAACTGTAGAGATAGCATTGACAAGACTTTGTACAGATGCAACCTTTTACACAACGTCATTGTGTAATTTGTAAAGATCCACATGTAGTTCTTTATTATAGTGATTTTGGGCTTTTCTACCCACTGAATGCCATTTTTTGTGTTTTTAAATTATTTTCTTTATCTTTTCTTGTTACAAAAACTGAGATGTGGGGTTTTCTTTCCTTTTTCTTTTTTCCAGTTCATTTATCATTAGAATGTCTGAACTTTTATGTAACATTTTTGTGTGCATCTCTCAGTGTTAACATCACATGTTTGCCTATGACAAATTTATGGAGTGAAAGGTAACTTCTAGGTTGAAATAATTCACAAATTGGTGAATGTCATCTTGCAACACACCCTGTACAGTCTTCCTTAAAGGAACACTAAAGTATATTTTTAGTATCTACATGCTGAATGACTCAATACAGACCTAAGCACAGCAATGGTCCTGGTACAGTATTTAAGTATCAGCATACACAAGCATAATCCCTGTATAGAGTAGTGCCAAACTGATTATTTCAATTGTATAACTAGTTTAAAACCCAATAAATATATATATATTTTTAAAAAGA